>NW_010526963.1:0-52953 GCF_000687285.1 Phaethon lepturus
GTGGACAAGGGAAGAGCTACTGATGTCACTTCTCTGGGCTTCTGTTAGGCCTTTGACACGGTCCCCCACAACATCCTTCTGTCTAAATTGGAGAGAGATGGATTTGATGAGTGGACTGTTCGATGGATGAGGAATTGGTTGGATGGTTGCATCCAGAGACTAGCGGTCAACAGCTCAATGTCCAGATGGAGATTGGTGATGAATGGTGTCCCTCAAGGGTCTGTATTGGGACCAGTACTGTTTAATATCTTCATCAATGCCATAGACAGTGGGATCAAGTGTACCCTCGGCAAGTTTGCAGATGACACCAAGCTGAGTGGTGCAGCTGACATGCCTGAGGGACGGGATGCCATCCAGAGGGACCTGGAGAAACTTGAGGAAAGGGCCTGCGTGAACCTCATGAGGTTCAACAAGGCCAAGTGCAGGGTCTTGCACCTGGGTCAGGGCAACCCCTGGTATCAATACAGGCTGAGGGTTGAAGGGATTGAGAGCAGCCCTGCTGAGAAGCACTTGGGGATACTGGTGGATGAAAAGCTGGACATGAGCCAGCAATGTGCGTTCGCAGCCCAGAAGGCCAACCGTATCCTGGGCCGCATCGAAAGAAGCATGGCCAGCAGGTTGAGAGAGGTGATTCTGCCCCTCCACTCTGGCGAGACCCTACCTGGAGCACTGAGTCCAGCTCTGGAGCCCTCAGCACAGGAAAGGCATGGACCTATTGGAGCAGGTCCACAGGAGGGCCACAAAAATGATTAGACAGCTGGAGCACCTCTCCTATGAACAAAGGCTGAGACAGTTGAGTTTGTTCAGCCTGGAGGAGAGAAGGCTCTGGGGAAACCTTGTTGATTTAGACTAGATATAAGGAAGAAATTTTTCCCTGTGAGGATGATGAAACACTGACACAGATTGCCCAGAGCAATGGTAGATGCCCCATCCCTGGAAACATTCAAAGTCAGGTTGGATGGGGCTCTGAGCAACCTGATCTGGTTGAACATGTCCCTGTTCCCCTGAAGATATCCCCTGCACACTGGAGGGGGGTTGGACTAGATGAACTTTAAAGGTCCTTTCCAACCCAACCTGTTCTGTGATTCTGTGATTGTGAAAGCTGCATGACTTTGTAGTGCACAGCACCTTTTAGGCATCCCTAGTATATCTTCGTTCAGTTACTTGACACAACTTACCTCTAATACCAAAAGATGCAGAAATGTCCTCAGGTAGTCTGCTCGGCTGTTTAAGAAACAGAGCCTATCTCTATGCTGCTATTCAGTAATCCATCTTATTGATTTAAGTACTTGTTTTTGAAGCAAGTTCTAGTTTTATTCCAAAAATGTAATCAATGTACAGTTTGGGATTAAACAAAACAAGGTATAGAAAAGCATCCTTTTTGGTCCTTGGGCAGGAACAGGAAGGTCATGTATAGACTGAGATCATTAACAGGAATGCTAGGTTTATATTTCAGGGTTTGCCTGTCTTAAAGTTCTCATGTGGCTCCTGATGCCCATAGGCTTCGTGTGCCAGGATCCATGCCAGCGGTCAAGTCGGACCATTTATCATTCATCTGAATCTGTCAGGAGAAATCCGTACCAGAAGCTGCAGGTAAGTGACTTCAACAAGCCAGAGCTGAGGAAGATTGCAGGAAAGTCATTCTTACTGAATTTGGCTCACAGGTGAGAGAGCCAGTAAGTGAGTGAGGTTATCTGGATTTCTAGTGTAACTACAGAAGAGAGTCAGGAGATGCACCTGAGCTATGGGCTGTTTAGCCACTTTTGTTTTGTTGTGGCCAACAAGCTGCCAGAACCCTAGAACTTTATGAATGTCTCCAAGACCTCCGAGGCAGAAAGAGCTTTTTGCGTTTGAAATTTAAGGCTTCTTTCCCATTCAGTCCTGGAATCTTTCACTTCCTTTCCCATGGATCCTTGGACTGGGGCCTCAGTGTGGCTTGCTGTGACTGTCTGTTACCTTTTCTGCTGAGATAGTGCTTTCTTAGCACTGTGATGCTGATGGGCAGTTCTTCTCTATCTTTCTGGCTACAAGATGGGTTCCATAAATACCTGTTGAAGTGCAGCACTCACAAAAGGCAGGGAGATGCCCTATATAATTTGGACATTCAAATGCATTTCTTCTCAAGTAAATAGGCAAACGGTGTATCCTGATACTCTCTGCAGCTGATGCATATGTTCCTGCGAGGGACATGCAATATGGCTGTGTAGCTCAAGTTCAGTTAGGAAATGAAAAGCTGTTTTTGTTCAGTGATAGAGTACCAATATGCTGTTTGTTTTGTCATACGGAAAACTCACAGACATTGCAACATTTTGCTTTTTGTAACATTTGGAGTCTTAGGAGACAGGTGAATAGCTGATAAGGTGAGATTTGAGTATCTATAGGATGTGTGGCTGAGTCCAAAGCTTCTAAGGCAAATTGAATAGATAGGATTTCATACAGATGTCTTTGACCATAAAGGTGTTCTTTGTGGCAGACAAAAGGTACGTCAGATAAATTAGGAAGCATTCCAGAAAAAGTAACCTTCTCACTTAGAGTAATGCAGTCAGATCCTGATGATTTGACATCTTTTATCTGAAAAAAATTATGCAAGATAGTCTCAGAAAATTGAGCTGTTAGCAAGCATTGAATTTTAAGGAGGTTTAAACTTACAGATTTATTTTGCTTAGAAAAAACACAAATAGGTGTGAGGCCTGGCCAGTTGAAATGTGCAAAGATTCATATGACAGAGCAGTGGTTATGAGATGGGATTACCTTGTATTTTGGATGGGTGTCCCACTTGCCTATGTTTACCAGGAATAGGCTTCTAATCCAGTGATAAAATTTTATAGCATGTTTTTCTTTACCTACATGGAAGCCCCATGGCTAAATAGGTGTCTAGATCTTTCCATGGTTCAAGAATGTTTTGGCCTGCTCTTTGCTGAATGCATTTTATCTCTGATTGTTGGATCTTTGATGCCTCTGTTCCCATTCTCAGTTGCAAAGTGTACTTTGAACCTCTTTTGTATTTCTTAGATCCTTCATGAAGTCTTAAGTTTTGATTGTTCATGTAGGCCATCTTTAATTATTGTAAAAGTTGCTCCTTGGCAAAGAAATGCTGATACCAGTCTTGGTCGTGAGATAGTTACGGCAACTTCTGTTTTCTGAGTTTCACTAGCCTGGACTGCAAGTTCCTTGTGCAATTACTTTGGTTTGAGCCTCTAAGCATTTCTCTCCCTAGGGAAATTTAGCTGCTTCCTATGTAAAGTGTTGTTGATTCGGGTTGAAGCTCTTTCAATTAACTGTAAGCAATAAAGGGACCTCAACCAGTTTTGTACAGACCAACTGCAGAGAAGAACTTGGCAGTAGTACAGCTAGAAATGATAGGTAGGTCTCTTGAGAATCCTTTCTTAAACCATTTGCTCCTCTTGGGCATTGGAGGGGAGGAAGGCAACCTGAATAACACTAAAGGTAAGAAAAATCCAAGCTCCTCTGATAATAGTTTTCTTTTGAACCCACCCTTGACATTAAACTGGTCTTGCTTGCAGGCCTGATGCCAGGTAAGTAATACAGAGTACTTTTTGACATTCTGCTGATGTTTTTACACTTGTTTTGGAATGTTAAATAGCATTTTGTTTCTTCACAAGAACTGGAACATTGTGGAGATATTTAAATGAAATGGCTTCTGGAATTTCAGGGTTTTTACTTTTTTTTTTTTACCCTCTCTGTTCTATGAACAATTCTACTTGACAGCATCTGTTTCACCTTAATACACAGCTATTAAATATTTTCCTCTGGGTAACTCTTATTTTACAAAAATATGAATTTTGGTCACGAGAGTTGAGTTCATTCATCCATTCTGCAGAGCTCTTCTGTGTGCTTTTGAAAATTATATTTGTGTCCAGATGCATTCTGCCCAGTTGAGCACATCTGAGGTTAGGATTAGTGCTGTGTTTGGAATACATTCGTGGAGGCTGTTATGAGGAAGATCTAAACTGAGATGACAGAAGCTGTTAGCTATATCTCTGGACTTCAGTTATACCCTTTTGCTTTAGGGTACTCACTGCTCCTCTGCAACTCAGGCAGGGATGATAGTGTCTTGAAGAACACAAGGTTTTTATTCTCTTTATGTGTCTCTTGCAGCGTCCTGTGTCTGCGCAGTCGCAAACAGCAAACAGCAGATTGGTAAGTATCCTTCAGCTCCCTTCACCAATATAAGGGATGCAATTTCAAATGTTACCTTGTACAATACTTTTGGCGCATTTCATCACAAAATATATTTTGCAGCTGAGTAGCCTGGGTGGGGTGGGAAAGACAAGAAAAGAAGAGGTGAATAGGTGCTGACATACTTTTCCGTGTGGCAAGAGCAAAGGTTGGAAAAACATTTACATCAGTTCTAGCAGCTTAAGAAAAAGCATAGGTGATGTGCTGAGAGTCAAGGTCAGCTGGGTCAGATCCCTCTAAGTTTTTAATCCTACAGGTATTTCTGAACTGCATTTTAAAGAAATTGGATATAGATGTTTGAAGATGAAGTTGTCACTTTGGTCATCAAATGATGAAGACAGTGGCAGCACAGTGTTCTGGATTTGATAGGTGATTGAAAAGGAAAGTGCAAAACAAATGTAAGAGCTGGTGGAAGCAGCAGTGAGTAGGAGTGTCACTCCAAAAGGAGGGAGGAAGGAGGAATTTTTGTCTTTTAATCTTACAGGGATGGAATAAGTCTGAATAAAAGGCATAGCACAGGTGAATCTGTACTGACAAAATTCAGGTGGCCCCATAAGAGAAGTAATAATTTTCTGTGGGACAGTCATCTGAAGGAAACTGAAAATTTGAGAGTGAACTAGGTCAAAATAGATACAGAGGTAGAAGGATTTCTTAAAGGTAATGGAAGAATGTAGAACTATTGTTAGCATAAGTCAGACTGATCTACCTTTCCAAATGTCATGTTTGTCACCCTCCTTGTAAGCCATATGGACAAAACAATGTTAGATTACAATTCTAAGCACGTGGCTGTGTGGGGACGTGGTAGGCATTATTTTGCTGCTGGGCTTCATGCATGAATATAATAGCATGATTCTAATTTTTTTTTGAGGTTTCCCAGCAGGAAGGAAAGTAGGACAGATGGAATCATCTTGAGAACCTAATTCATTCTATGCGTTGCCGTTTATGTCGTTCTGTGTAAGTTTAGCTGAGGCTAAGAAAAAAGAGTCGTATTGAATAATGAGGTTTCATAGAGAATAGGAAGGATCTTTCTGCCAGCTGCTGTCAGTGCTTAGTATAATTAGAATCATGATGTGGGAACCAGAGATGCTTGCAGAATTTGGAGATAAAACAAAGTGGTTGGATTTATCTATACTTTTAAAGATAAGCTGGGTCAAAGAGGAAACAAGGTCTTTGTGAAGTTGGAGACATTTCTATGCTACAGCCGGAGAGAATTCTGCAGTAAAACACTGGAAAAAAAAAGTGTTTGTGCAGGAAGTTCAGTAAAGTTAAGAGTTATTCTCTAGCGTTTTGACAATAGTGCAGTTTGTTCTCAGGTAGGAGCTAGAGCTGTCAATATGTAGGCATACATTTTCTGTTTGTAATCAATGAAATCCTCTCCATTGTATCGTGACAATGGAAATGATTTCATTGAAGTATTTCCTTAGTAAAGAAGATTATCTGATAGGGTGAAAAATTTCCTGTAATATTCTCTGAGCAGCAGTTCTCACATGATGATTGTTATGCTAGTGTCAGGAAATGTTTTTTAAGAGGAGGTTACCTAGAAGGAGATGTTAGAGGAAGTTATTAAGCAAAGTTGTTGAGCTGTGCTCTTGAAATGGAGGAGAGCTTAGGAAGAAAGACTAAAAGCCTTCAACTTAATGCCTTCTACAGCATGAAGCAAACCTGTTTGACTATTGATATTTTTACTTGTTCTGCAAATGCTTGTCTTCTACCTTCTCATCCAGATTGTCTTGTTTTTCTCTTGTTTTATTTAACCAGTTTTCATTAGGTTTAGCAAAATGTTTCAGCTGGCACCTGCTATGTCTGTTTCTCTTTGGATCTTTCTGTGCCAGTTACTGCAGTGCAACCCATTCTAGTGCAATGCCTGTTGCTTTTGCAATTGCTTGATCTGCAGATTCTGAATAGCCATTTGCAATTTCTAATGAAACAGAGAGAATGGAATTCAATTCCAGTAGTCCTTACAAATAAAGATATGACTTGATCTTGCCATGAGTTTTATTTCTATCTGAGCAGTATGGGATATTCCCCTGGGCTTATCCATCTTAAGGTATCTGTCACGTTTTTATCTTCTTTCTAGATTAAGAAGGCTCTCTGTGCATACTTTGCTCAGTGTAGTGCTAAAAGAAAATGTGAATTTTGTGTAAAGGCATGAGTCCTTCTCAGCTACACTCTTTTAATGCTGTTTTTAGAGAGGTAGTTTGCCTGAACTGGACCTAAGACCAGCTAAAATGTACTTGAGAACATATTCAAAGATTTCAGTCTTGCTGCGATTTTATAATCCTGCTAATTTGAAGACACTTTGAATTCCAGTCCTATGTTAGAATTGTCCAGGACTTCCCATCAGGTTAAGAATGAACTTGGAGAGACTGTCTGCAAAGTATTTATTTTCTTTTTAAAAAATTTGCATATGTATGCACATTTGCATGATGTATCTATGTACATATACAGGATCTGTCTGTTAAGTGTGAGAAGTAGCAAGTTGAAATCCAGCAGTACAGTAACTAAAGAATAACGGGTGGTGAACTGGATTTTTCACTTTTTTTCTTATAACTTAATCTCCTCACTGAAGTACAGTTCTGTTCTTCTAGTGTAGCAACAGAACTGGAACAAAGGGTCATGGTTCTGGTACCATTGAGCTGTGAATCCAAGTGTATTTGGGGCCTGTGAATATGAATGTTGGATCTAGTGCCCCTTGGGTGAGGATTTTTCTGTATAAAATCCTGGCTTTGGTGCTTTTGGGTATGTCTCATGTTTTTCTGGAAGAGGCCAGGGGTGTAAATACTGGCACTGATGCCTGAATTGTGAGTCCTGCTGTGCTAAAAACTAGAAATGTGAATACTCACATTTAGTGCCTGCTGGGGTGTGGATTCTTCAACAGTTGGAGTGTGGAATTGTGAATTCTGGCTGTAGTACTCTGGAGTGTAGATTCTGCTGGGAATGGTGTCCTGGAATTTGAATGTAACTTTTGCTTTTTTTAAAGTAAGTTGGGAGAGGAAAAAGGGGAAAAAAAAATGTGTGTTCATACTGTCTCTACAGCATACCCGTCCTCTGTCTGCCAGTGATGCTGAAAATAAAAACACGATGCCCTCAGGCAGAGAAAAAGCAACAGGAAGGCAAGGCAGCTCTGTGCTAGGTCTCTCCATGGAGGAGGTAAGTAGACTATTAAATATCTTTTTATTTACCTTGGCTTTCATGCAATATGTGGGGTATTTGCTCAGCAAAGAGCAAGTGCATGTATATGAAAAACATGACAGAAGTGTAATTTTCGAAACAAACTGCTGAGTTTTACTGCTGGTACTTCCCTTGCCTTCAGTCATGCCAGGCATACATATGTGCTCCAAGCAGTGATAGATTCCTTCAGAATTTAAATGCAAGATAAAATTGCTTAAGGATATCATATGTACCCAGCTTACTCCCAGTACTGCAGTAATAGTCTTGTCCTGTGAAACTCAGAGATTTTTCTAGGGTTCTTTTTATATTGTATCTATTTTGCTGGCTGTTTTTTTTGGTCTCTTTTTATTCCAAGATAAAAGTTCTTCGTCGAGTGAGAGAGGAGAATGAACGGAGAGGAGGCTTCATCAGGATATTCCCTACCCCATTAACATGGGACCTTTATGGGTACGAATAAGAATGCAATAGGATGGCTCAATGTTACACTGATGCTATGTGTTGAGGGATATTCTGTGTTAGGTATATGTAGATCAACCAGTTTAGCAATCAGAAAGACACATATTGAGGCTTTTGGTAGAATTTATTTTAGTGTTGATGTTTTTTTCTTATCTCTTGTTTTTAACTGCTGCTGTGTTGCCTAACTTCACCTCATGGAAGGCTGTCAAACATTGTTTCTGATGTTGCTTTTCTGTCAGAATAAAAATTTCTTCACTTCAGATAATCTATTCCTTCCCTCTGCTTTTGCATCCTAGAGCTGCACCTACTATGTACTCTGTCATTAGGCCATAACCACAGTATAGGACTCACCTTGTGAGTGATACTGTATTACACTTTTCTCACTTTTTTTCCCAGTCTATAATGTTTCTCTCTGTCTCTTGCTTCACCAGGAACTTCAGTCAAGAAGTGATAGCTCTCCTCCTTTCCTCTTTTTTGTTATGGTACAGCATACTGTCTCAATCCACTTCTGGGATATTTTTTGTAGTTTACTTAATTCTGTATCGTGCTGCCCTTCATTTTGTTGAGCTCAATCTTGATACATCCTGTATTTTGTTTTTCTAGATCCTTTTTAGAGCACAAGACATCAATGAACTACATGCTGGCTACACGTCTGTTTCAGGACAGGTAAAAAGCTTTTCTATTTGGGAGGGAGGAAAAGGGCACAAACAGCCTGAACAGGGTTGATTCCCCACTCATCCAATGTTATAAACACGGATCTGTGATTTATAGGGGTGGTAATAGTTGCACATCTCTTCTCTAGTGTGCCAGTGACTGTGAAGGTTTCTCACACTTTTACATGTTGCACTTCTGAATCCTGGGGCAAAAAGGACAATACACAAAAGGCATGGGAGTCACTGGAGTAAAAAGATGAATATAGACATGAAAAACCTTCAAGCACCTAGGTTTCTCTATGAAGGGATTATATGTGGTCCTTGCTTACCTTTTGTTTCAAATTTAAAGTCATGTCAGAGCTTGTCCTCGTGTAAAGTAAGCACCGAAGTTTACTCTGAAGGTTTAGTATCCCTACCTCTTGGCCTGTGCAAGCATGATTTGATGCCTCTTTCTCTGGGTTGTGCTTGGGTGGAAACGACAGTTCATGCTGCTAGCTGAACTTCCATTGAGAGCTGTATGCAGTATCTTTCACTGCATGTTTAACACCCTTCCTTCTCAATGGTTTTTCTTTTCCAAATTTGAGATCCACAATAAAGTAACTACAGAGTAAGGATAAGGTTGCTGACTGAGGAGACAATATTTACAGAAGCTCTTCCTGCATCAGTATTGTACAATTTTTTTTTTTTCTGTGTACTTTCAGGGATGTGTCTAGAGAGTATCTCCAAATTACACCACCTCCAATTTAAGACAGGCAGATGCAAGCATCAGTTGTAGAACAGCTGCTCAGATTTCCTCTTTTGGAGCCTTTTTTCCCTCTTGTTTAAGATAGTACTGATGAGGAATTATGTAAATTTGGCCTTTTCATTGTACATATGAAAGACTTAGGCTTTTTAATCCAGTCAGTGATCCAGAATGGAAGGTAATTTTTGCCATTTTTCCCTTTGTAGGGGCAAGATGAAAAGAGACTTCATCGCTGGGAGATCCCGGTAAATGGCTTCTTAAGTAAATAATTTATACTTTGTAGGATTTATTCTAAATTTAGATTGCCACAGCTTCATCTTCCCAAGTCCTGGGTCCACACCTTTTCTACCTGAAATCCATCAAACTAATTTTAGAAAAGTAAATACAGTGAGCAAAGAGTATCCCAGCATGTGGAGAGCTTAAGTTTTGTTGGATTGGACCTTAAAATTCCTCCTCTTAGCCTTCCTACTTTGGCATTCCAACCATATTGATAAGCCTCATCATTGACCTCCCTCAAAAGATGTCATAATGCATTAGGGTTTTGGATTTCATATACCCATATATTCACATTCCTAGATCTAAAAGATAAATGGAGCAACAGGAATTTTCTGTGGATGTTCCCACTTACATCATAAAGAGCACTTTGCTGGATCTTTGTGCACTGGCAGAAAGTTGGTATGTTTGGAGGAATCTGGCAGGGCTCCTTCTCCCTTGGTTTAGGAAGAACCTGTAGAAAGGTTGTAATTTTTTGCTTAAATTATGTTAAAATTCTTATCTCTGGCCAAACAGTGAAGAACAAGATGTCTACGTAAAAAGTTCAGAAGCCTGGACTCAGGTCCGTGTGTTCTCTCACCACTTGCGTCCGTTGATTTGTACTTTTGCAAGCATTGCAAGAGTTGAATTGCAATTCAGTTTTCCTGTTTAATTGTGCCTTGAGCTGCTGCATGATGGACAGATGCTGCTCAGTCATGAAAGCATGACACTAGATAAGTGTGTTTTGGGGCTTTGGGAGATGATGTTCTGTAAAATATGTGCAAGACTCCCTTCAAACGTTTGCAGGCTTTAAATAGAGCAAAGTTAGACTGATCATAAATATTTCTTCCCTGTGTCAGGAAAACTGTGTCTTGAAGAAATTTAATCTGCTAAGTCTCTTGTATCATCAGGGAGAAAAGTATAAAGGGAGATTGAGGTTCTCTGTATTATGCTTCCCAGAGCAGGTCTTAATGGAAGGCTGGATACGAGGCTGGAAGCTGTAGACTCTCATGCTCTTTTTTATGAGAGAAAGCTTCTTTCACTGGAGTTACGGAAGCGCCGGCAAAGTCATGGCAAGGCTAGAGCAGCACGGACAAGATCATCAGGTATGCACGGCTAGAGTCTTAGATGAACAGCTAGTCAAAAACCAACAAGCAAGGACTTTTTAATTTGAAATGTGTGTGAAAGGGGTTATTCTGGCCTATGTAGTCCTTAAAGAGATTCACAGGTTGAAGTTAATAGTTTGCATTTCATTCTCCTTCTGAGCTTCCTGCCTTTCTGGTGCCTAGAATTTCATTCCCACCATTCCACATCCCCATGTATATGACTAAAGGTAATCAATATTTTCTTGAAGTTGAGCTTGTGGTTGCATTTTTGGGTACAAGAATTCAACAGTATGTGTGCCTCTATAGTCCTCTAGCTTTTCTGAGAAAGATGAAAACTTGGGACCTTCCAGGCTGGTTCTCCTACACAGCAGTGACTAAGCTGTTGGAAAGAGAAATCTTGCGTACCCAAGCTGATGTGGGAAAAACTTAAAAGGATCCAGGGGTGAATGATCCTCACAAGTGGCTGTTCCTGAAGCCATTATCTAAACTCCTTATAGTAGCTATGTGATACTGACTGCAATAGGGGAGATTGTATGTTATAAAATGATTTTTGGTGCTATGTTAAGGTATATGATCTTTACTGGCACATGTAGAAATTTAGTTTCATAGCTTTGTTTTTTCTGACTCATAAAAATAAAAAAAATTAGTATATACGTCAAGTATGAGTATATCTATATATATGTCAGTATATTCTCAAGAATCACGATAAAATACAGGTAAATGCCGTTGTTTCTTTGAATTTATTTTTTTAAATTTGTAAAATTAAGGTGAGAATCTTCATCTGTCGTCTTTGAATATTGGGGAAATGAACTTCTCAACTGTTTGATTCACAAGCAGACAGACAGAAAGACTAAGAAAGGGCGGCAATACTTAAGATGCTATTCTAAAATGGTGGTGTTCTGTCCTTCCAGCAGAAAAGCGTTTAGAAGTAAACCAAAGTATATAAATAGCAGGACAGTCTTCCCCACTTTTTTTCTTAACCAGTATAGGTGATTTCTCCACTACAGAGACATCAGAACCAACAAAGCTGTCCCTCAAGTCAGACACAGAAGGTGAGGAGGAAGAGGAGGTGGCTGAAGATGAAGAGCTAGATAGAACTGTTGGCCCTCTTCCGGATACCCAGGTGAAAAGCAAGCCAAAGCTCTCTGACCTGGTGAAAACTACTTGCAAGGAGAGGATACCAAAAAAACTTGACAAGAAAACTGGAGATGGAGGACAGCCGTTTCTTCGAAAAACAGACTCAGAATCTCAGTTTAACTTGCTGCAGATTCTTCAAAACCGTGGAAACCTGAGGTGAGAGATTTCTGCATATTGCCTTGAGTTTTGACTAGTAGCTAATATTGGTTAAAATATGGAGGATGTACACTTAGTGTACATTACGAATGAGTGTGAGGAGATAAGAGGACCCTAGAGAAGGGGGCCAGAATTTTTGTCTAACTGTGGGCTGCTTTAATGACTAGTTGGCGCAGAAAGGAGATAGTTGCAAAGACTGACAGTTTACCTAAATGCATGACCTGTTGGATCAGCATAAAGCATAAGCCATAGTTTCCATTGCTATTCTTTAATCTGGTGATGTAAGCTGTTCTCTGGCCAACTCAAGGCTTCTAAAATACCTCTCTGTCTTAATGCAGGATGCCTGCTATTGAATTCTAAAATTTGTCTTTTCATTCTTTACATTTGCAAAGAAGTGCGTGTAAACATATGTTAAACTATCCAAGAAAGGTTGGGTAGGAATACTTCAGTGCTGCCTCTTCATAAAATTAGTTTTCTCATGTTTGTGCTTTTTATTTTTATTTCTTTATTTATTTTTATATAGCAAGATAAGAGGTCGTTTGACAGTGTCAGGTTACTGAAACATCTTGCGCTTTTTTTGTGCGCTTTTTTTTTTTCTCGTTATTTTTGTATAGCAAGGTAAGAGGTCGTTTGACAGTGACAGGTTACTGGAACATCTCGTTGCCTGCTGTTGAGTATGACAATGTGATTCAGAGTATGTTCTGATGCGTGGTTCTGTTGCTTGAAAAAGAGAGGTGCTGGAGGAGACCGTATAGAATAAAACCAACCAGGGTCCTACTAGATGTTTAGAAGCGTGGTCCTTCCCTTAAATGTGGGTAGTAAAACTGTCTATTTGCAGATAGACAGGAAGGGTAAAAAAAGTGATCATATATGTCTGTGTAGGAGGATTTTTACGTCTTCTAGATAAGAAGCAGCACTATGTTTTCTGTGAAAATTGTCCAAAGGTAGAGAAAATGTTGCTTGTTGTCGCTTTCTTAGAGGATTTTTGAATTATCAGATTAATTTGGGGACTGTTCTGATGTCTTCTTGTGGCAAGGACATTTGCTGTCATGACAGGGAAGATTCCGAAACCTGTTTTGAGGATGAACATAGCAATGCTGTCATCTACCTATACATAGAACTGACTCCTGCCAAGAACGTAAGCTCTGTTTGGTGTTCCTGGCAGAATCTTGCTCAGCACCCAGTACTGTTGGGATTCCCCACAGAAGTGTGTAAGGCTTGTGGTGACCTCATGCTCCAGGATTCTGCTGGGCTTGGCCCCATCTGATCTGTCATTGATGGAAGCTTTGCTTGTGGGATCAACAGGCAGAGGAGCTGAAGTAATGAAATTTTCATCCAAAAGAAACCAGGCCTGTTCCAGTCAGTTTTTGTAAGTGTTGGGACTTTTCTCTCTCCTTTAGGCGGCCTGATGAGGCAATTTCTCTGCCTTCCACACATTGGCTGTTACTGGTGAAGAGGTGACAGTCAAATTTAAACATGTTCCCCCAACTGTGCCATTCCCAGGGAAGTAAAAGGGATTTACTTGTTCCTACATTTAAGGCCTCAGGTTTCAGTGTTCTACACACTGGAGGAGAGGCAGTGTTATATGGGGACCTTCTTTAGTTTCCCATTTTGTAATCACAGAAGCATCAGGTGCAGGCAAAGAAATGTATTACTGTGCTGATGTCCATAACAGGGGGTCCTTAATTCCTACCAGCACAAATTCTGAACTCCTGGTCATGAGATGTTTGAGTTACACCTAAAACAAACCTGGCAGCCCTAGAGAGCCCTGAGGGGAGAGCCTTTTCTGATCTATGGTGGCCTGATGTATAGACTATTACTACTTAGTCAGCGTTCAGAGGGTTCTGATGTTCCACACATGGGAAGAGAAAGGTAGGTGTGCAGCATACAGAGCTTGGAGGTGTTATAATGTCTGCTGTGCATTCTGGAGATCACTGGAAGACAGAAATTGTAACCAGGTATTTTTATCATGTTTTAGTTACTGCGGTACTGGTACAGCTATCCATGGAGAATGTTAGTTTGAGACTCTTGAGAACTCATCATTTGCTTAGCCCCTCTTTGGGCCTGGCATGGTCTTCCAGCAGCATTAAAAGCTAACAATTAAGCAGATGCATGGATGCTTTTAATGTATTTTATTTTAACTTCAATTCTTACCTAAATTGATGCATTGATCTCTTTAAGTGCTACTATGTTATATGATTTCTATGTAACACTGTAACAAAGTGTTCATGAAATTTACAGACTTAAAACAGAAAGACTAAATTTCTGGACTGAATTTTTAATGAAATATCAGGGACTCATGTACATGGGGTCATGAGGACCATGTAACTATCTGAGAATATTCCCAAGAAAACAGAGAACAAGTAGAGAAAAAATGGTGAAGTTCCTCAGGATTCAGTCTGAGGCTGATTTTAATAATCAGTTCAAGAATGACGCAAAATGTAGAAATGTGCTAATGAAACTTGCTGATGGAAAAGTTATTACCATGTTATTACCCAAATTATTACCATGGGAGTTATTACCATGAAAGAAAAGTAGTATAAAAGTAGAATAAACATGGGAAGAGCTGGATGACTAAAAGGATAGGAATAATAAAACTAGGATAAAATTCAGTAGCGCAAAGTGCAAGGGCATGCTTTTAAGAACTAATAATTTACAGCAGAAATTCTATCAGATGGGTGTTTATCAACTGGAAATTAATTATAAGGAAAAATGTCTTGCATGCTTGTTGATCACAGGAGGTTTGTGAAGCTCTAGCTCATGCATGCATGAAAACACCAAATGTAGTCTAAGGTTTATCACTTGGGACACTTCTGAGACTTCATATGAAATATTATATACAGTTACTATCACCGATGTTCATGGAAGGTAAATTGTGGCTGGAACAGGTGGAGATGAGCCGCTAGTCTCATTGTGTCACCAGTGTGGGTACTTTGTTAGAAGACACTGAAAAATGTGGATAGTTCACACTAATAAAATCAAAACTATGAATGGTTGTAGGGCCTGAAGTGATAGGACAAGGGATAATGGTTTTAAACTAAAAGATGGCAGGTTTCGGCTAGATAGAAGGAAGACATTTTTCACAATGAGGGTGGTGAAACACTGGTGCAGGTTGCTCAGAGGGGTGGTAGATGCTCCACCCCTGGCAACATTCAAGGTCAGGTTGGATGCGGCTCTGAGCAACCTGATCTAGTTGATGGTGTCCCTGCTCATTGCAGGGTGTTGGACCAGATGACCTTTAAAGGTCCCTTCCAGCCCAAAGATTCTATGATTCTGTGGTGTAATTGCTGTTAGTAAATACATTCAAGGTAGAAGGCCCATCAGGAATTAAATTATTTAAGATACAAGACTGGAGAAAGAAAAAGCAAATACAAACTGCTCGTGGATGAAGCTAGACTGGGTAGTAAAAGAAGGTTCCTAATTATTAGAACAGAAGGTTCTGGAACAATATTCCAGGAAAGTAATTGGTTGAAAATTCTAGTTTGTTTTAAGATGATACTTGATAATTTTATAGAACAGATTAGGACATTGCCTGTGATAGAAGGGGAATCCGTCACTGACACTAAAGCCCATCTGCTTCTACATCCTTATGAAAAGGAAAGGAGAAATCATGCTTCGCAATTAAAGGGACAGCTTGTAGCGACTACGGGGAAAACTATGAGGAAGACTGGAGACTGGGAAAACAGAATGTTGGAGAAGAGGGTTTAGGCTGACAATGAACAGAATTAGGCAAAGCTTTCAGTAATTTCTCTAGCAACACATGCATATGCTAAAGTGGCTACCATTGTGAGGGAATGAGAAGCAATGTGTCCCTCCCAGTCCTTCCCTCAGTGCATGCTCACAGCTTCCCAATGTGTTCAGCCAGCTGCACAGCAGATTTTGCTGATGTTCTTTCATTCTTCAGTGGTGCCTTGCTCAATGAAATTTGGCTTGTGTCCTTGGGCCAGCAGGGGAAGAGCTCACTTTCACGGATTTAATTCTTTCATTTCCAATGGGAATTGCAGGGCCTTTGTTATAACTCTGGCACCAGTACCAAGCCTTTTATTTATTTTATAGTCTGTTGTTGTGGTGTTCAAAATACTTGTGAAGACAGAGGCCCAAGAGAGCCTTGAATTTGGTTTAAAAATACACAGTTTTACGGACGTTCATGTTATTGGCTTTTGGAGGAGAGTAGCTAAGGCTGTGAAAAGGCAAGGAGAGCATTCCATTTTTTAGAGATGATCTTAGAACTTAGAGAGTGTCTGCTGTCTTTTGTGTCTCCTGCAATACCTACCCCATCTTGAGGAACTGAAGGTCTCCTTGAAAATACTGGCAGGGTGAAAGGGTCCTCCTTCCCTTGAGCTTCAACATTTGTGCACCTAGGAGGTCCTTGCTGACTGTACTTTGGTCCATAAGCTGTGCCTGACTGCTGTAACTCTTCCCATTACTGCTCTGAAGATAGCTGACTGATTTTCTTGGTCTACAGTAAAGTGCAAGCTCGCAGAGCTTTCTCTGCCTATCTACAGCATGTTCAGTTGCGACTGATGAAGGAGGCTGGTGACCAGATCCAGAACCCTGCCTGGGCTGCCAAAGAGGATGAGCAAATGGTAAGAGGCTTATGTTGGCCAGACTGAGAAGCAAACCTGCCTTGAGAGTTTTGAGGTTGGTTCCCATCCTTGGAAGAGCTGAAGTCCAACTGAGATTATAGTTGTCTGTCTTTGTCCAGCTGCCAGTGCTGTATTTTTAATATACAGGCAAGGTAGGACTGCTGATAGACATCTGAGCAGCGATAGACAGCTCTTAATGACTAGAATGTGGTTGACATTCAAGCTGCTCAGATATTTCACTGGTTCTCCTACACCTATCTCTGAACTTACCTGCTTTTGAATTCTTCTCTCTAAGATTCTTTAAGATTACTTGGCAGTATCTGGTTTCTGCTGTGTTAAACAAAGCATACATCTACTCAAATAGAAGAGGTACCCAGTTAAGCCTTTTTCCCTATGTATTGTTTTACTCTTTGCAGGCGTCTGCACTTAGGAATCTTCCTTGCATTCTACGTAGAGGAAAAAAAAGTAAAAGCTGCTGAGGAGAGAAGGTTACTTTCTAGCATAGGTGTTTGTGTTTTTTTTTAAAAAGTGTGATGATTTTTTCCTAGGCAGTATTTTAAGGCCCCATGTTTGATGTATATACATTTTAAAGAGTGCAGCAAGCCAAGATCCCCTCACAGACCTTCCTAGAAGAGCTTTGTATGGTATGCTCCTGAGCTTTTTGTAAATCCAAATGTATTCTTGCTGAATGCATGTTGCAAGGGAAACAGCCAGTGCAGTTCAGAGATAAAATTGTGTGTCAAGAGTAATCAGCCGACTCAGTGGAAAATGTTACCCCTACTCTTTCCAAGTGGAAATTAAAACTGGCTTTTTGAGAGTCACTTTGTCTGCTGTACTGTGAAAAATAATGTTTAAAATAACAGATCAAACCAGCCTGGAGTAATGGCAGTGAGAGGCGAGCTGTGAAATCCAATAGTTTGGCTGTGAGGCTGCTCATTTATGCATTAGCAGAGCTCCTAACCAAAAGCAAATCCAGAGGGGAGACAGAAAGGGTTCAAAACATCGACCCGCTGCATCTTGCCTTAGGATTAGCCTTGCTGTATGCTTCCCCCACCAGAGGTCACACAGACATGGTGGGGGACTGGGATTACATGGTTGTAGATGTAGTCATCTGTTGCTGGGGAGAGGCTGTGGCAATGGTATACATATGGGAAAAGTGATAAAATGGGGCTACATCACTGTAGTGGAGATACCTGACCAAGATCCCCTTCCCTGTGATAGTGCTGAGAGAGTTTTATGTCAGTACAGTTCATCACAGGCCTTTAACACACTGCAGGTTGTTTTTTTGGAAATGTTCTCCTAAGGTATTGGACTTTCCAGATTATTCTGTGCTGTTGCTCCTTTTGCTGCTTGGTTTTTTGTTCATCTGCCATGCTTTTCAGATAAACACTACTCAAATGTTGCCAATTCTAACTCAGCTCAGGCAAGACACACCATTGTTCTTCTCTCTCCACCTTGGATTTGTAGGGCTATATTAAAAATGCACATTGCAGAATGCTTTAGCCTCCCAGTTTTCAGTTCGTTTTCTCAGGACAGCGTGTTTAGCTCTGGCCAGTCATTAGCTGCAATAGTACCTCTGTTCTCTTCTCCCCACTTCTTGCAGCTGGTCCATTGTTAACTCCATCTCTCTTGCTTTCAGGAGCTTGTGGTACGCTTTCTGAAGCGAGCTGCCAGCAATCTTCAGCAGTCCTTGAGGATGCTGCTCCCCAGCCGTCGTTTAGGACTAAATGATCGTCGTCGTATCCTGGCTCACCAGCTGGGCGAGTTCATAGTCTGTTATAACAAGGTGACTGATTCTTTCTTGATTTTTCTTTTGGTAGCTCTTTTGGTTTCTGTTCTCTTCTAAAGTATCTCTTGCTGGCTGCTGTCATAGTCAAGGCAGCAGCCTGTTTTAAAGGCTCTGTTCTGTAGTTTACATGGTCTGTTTGCAGTTGCACATCCAGCAAAGATAGTTTGTCTGTTCAAATGGTCAGATAGACAACAGTATCACTACATTATATATGCAGTCCAGTAATCATGTGCATAAAAGTAAAAAGAAGTGTTGAAATGAAGTGGAATTTAACTGGCAGTTTGTTTTTTCTTTGGCTTCTCTTCGATTCTTTGTAGATAACTTCTTTTATACAGAACAGTATGAAATAGGTATTTTACCATTTCTTTGGTATACTGAGGGACTGCTACCTATCTGTAGTATGGGACTCTGCATGTTCAGTGATAAGGAGAAGTAGGTCCTAATTTAAGTAATTTTAACCTCTTTAGATGTAGAAGATGCCATTCTTAACATAGTGGTTTCTATGCTAATCCTTGTTTCATGAGAACAGCTTCCCCTTTCCTTTGCCCCCTAGCATTTCTTTAGTGTTAGAACAAGGGTAGTTTAAATTTTACTTTGAGAGGCTGCTATGCACACAGGCCTCCAAGCTCCTACTTGTTAGCAGAGGATGTTCACTCACGTTACCTTGTCAGAACTGACATCTGGTAACTTGATCTGTCAAAGCAAGGTTGGTATTGAACCAAATCTGTTCCAGGGAGTGCCTTGTATGCCTAATGCTCACTGAATTACTGTGTTAGGAGTAACCACAAAACACTCGGGCGGCTCTGTGGTGAGTGAAGAACACAGCTGCTTTGGATACAATTTCCAGTCAAATTGTATTCAAACGTCGGGATTTTCTGCTAACTCTTGAGTAAATTCACAAAATAAAGCTGTGTAACTGGTAATAAATCAGTGCATAAACATATTTTCTCAGTTAAAACAAGTGAGAACAGATCACTTGAGGTTTTAGGATGTACATGTTTAAGCCACTGAGAGACTCTTAGGCTATGAGGTTTTTTGATGTCTGATTCTAACATATAGACTTCCTTCACTGACTTGTAACTTCAGATTGAGTAGGGGACTTCTACTAGCCATTATGTATCTTCTGTATGACATAGAAGAAAAAAATACTACCTCTAGCAAACTAAGTAAAACAGATAGCATATTGTCCAGACATTTCCTTAAGTAGTGAAGGGTAGAGACATGTCCCAGAGCGGCTTTTTCTTCCCCCTCTTGAATTATCTTTCAAAAGATGTATCTGACCCTTTTGTTGGAGGAATGACCAGAGTACCAGTAGGAAACAATGAAGTGGAGGTCAAGCCTGGTCAGATAGAGCTTGCCTGCAATATGGGTATTTGACAGGCTTCTAGGGGTGTGTGGTTTTTTGGGTTTTGTTTTTGGTTTTTTTTTTTTCCAATTAACAAATGTTTGTATCAATACAACCTCTAGTGTCAACAAGTTCTACTGGTATAAAATAGAAGGATCATTTATACCTGAGAGCTTGCTCCCATTCTCACACACAAAGACTTACCATCTTTTATTCCAGTATATTTTAGTGTATAAATGCATATTTGCCACAGGTTGTACTGTTTTACTTTCTTTGCTTTTGCTAAAGCAGTATATTTTTGGTATGTAGACAAGCCCTCAGCAATTTGCTGCATGACAAGAGAAATTAACTCAATAGGAGAACTCCTAGTTTACAGTACGAAATGTGGATGCCCTCAGCAGACCTTCTTGATTGAACTTCTTTAATATAATGTTTTATTTTCATCCTCTTCTCTTCCTGAACATCTCCTTTTGGGACAGATGCTCAAATAAAAGCAATTTTGAAGAACTCTGTATTTGTGACAGAAATAGCAAAAGTAGAAAGGGGACCTAATATCTGTAAAGAATGATTTTATTTTTTTTCTCCCCATACTTCTTCATGTCCCAGCAAAGAGTATATTTGATGGAGCAAGCACGTATTTGTGAAGACTTGATCTCTTCTCAGCAAATCAATTCTAGTAAGTTAGGTCAGGTGGAGGAACGAGGAGTTTAGTGTATGCTTAGCATGCTGTTTCTGTATTTATCGGTTCATTTGCACATAGTGAAATACTTATAATTTGGCTCTTTGGAGTTGACGTACTTTTTTTTTAGATCTCATGGAATTGTTTTTTGTCTTCTCTGTGCTGTAGCTATGCCATAGAACCTAAAGTAACTACATAGAGACGCTTACTGATACTGTTTATTAACAGGAAACAGAGCAGATGGTTCAGAAGCGATCAAAAAAGAAACATGAGGAGGAGGAGGAGGGAGTGAATCCTGAAGGTTTTCAGAACTTTATTACCAGAGCGAGGTAGGAATGGATTTTATTCCATTTGATAAAGGATCTCCCAGCCCTGAAGGTGATGAGATTGTTCTAAAGATGATCTGATTGATCTAAAGGCCTCTAGATACCTTTATTGACTGTAGCACCTGCTCTTGTTGGGGAACAGAGAACTTGTCTTTTGTCATTTTTCCCTTCCAGCAACCAAACACTTGTAGCATCACTATCTGCTGCATAGAGAAGGACATGCAATAGATGTTTTAACCATTAAGTAGATTCCCAAAGGACAGCAGTGGTTGCCCTGGTCTGTGTAAATTTCAAACTGATGCTGGTTAGCTAATGGTCTCCTTTCCTGTGATGCTGGAGCAAATGTGACAGTACTTTGGAAGGAGAATGACACCTGCTGTGGTTGAACAGTTGTGGCTCTGGCTCTCAAGTTTCACTCTCAGAAACAAATCTCATGCTTGCTGCCTCTCTTCAGGAACTCTCTGGGTCTGGACTTTCTGAGATTAGAAAGGGAGGGAGTCAGACTCTCTGTCTTCATCTTAGCCTCTTATTTGGCTTGCTAAGGCAGTTCAGTGCAAGCAGTTACTTTCACAATGAAAAAGCAGCATTTTATAACTGTGCATGCTCTGAACTTTATCTGCCTTAAACTTACAAGAGTTCGGTAGGAAATGTATTTTTGAAAATAGGTAAATACTCTTTATGGCCTGTAGTATTGTATGAAAAACAATGATATTATACCTATCTGACTATGGAGAGGTCTGAAATTATTCTGTGAACCAGAGTTATGTCCTCAAAGTCTCTGACTCTTGAGCACAAAACCCCATTACTTTTGACTCCCTTATTTGACCTGTATATGACATGTCTATATGGGCAAGGACCCTGTCAATATCAGGACAGGTAGAGTTCACCTCCCTTTTTAATGCCCTTCTGTCTTCTCTGGGAGGGTTGACAGTCACTGCTTCCTTTTCATGATCAGTTAAGAAACTGTTCTTTTTCTCTGTTTGGATAGCACTCTTAGTGACTGATTAGAAATGGGTGATAGCTGAGGCTTAACTAAGTTCAGGAGGCTTCACAGTCTCTTTTGATGCTACATTCTCATGAAAACAATGAATTTTACATTTTGCTGCTATAATTGATGGAGTGATTATTGCAACAGATTTACAGGCTCCAAGAAAAATCTCGCTGCTTTTCAGACAAAATTCTGTCAAAGAATGATACTGAAGACATCTGACAACCATATACCATAGCATCTACTCTTGTCACTAGAAATGCAGATTACATGGGCCCACAGCATGCTTTTGGTTCTCTGACATCTCTGGCCACTAAAATGACTTGTTGCCTCCTAGGGCAAGTCATTTTGCTTTTTGTCAGAAATGCTAAGAGGTGGCTGTTTGGGGCAGAACTGCATAGTCTTCTGTTTCCATGTTATTGACTACCATGCCATCATGGCCTGATGCACAAGCTAGGCTGGGGTTGGAGATTTTTGCTGGATCATCTGCCTGAGTGATAAAGAACAGCAAAAGCCACTTTGCCAACGATCAGACAATTTCTAGTGATGATCTTTCTGCTTCTTATGAAGTATCAGGTATGTTTGAAAACTCTGATATCTGACACTACTTTGTGCTGTGCTTGAAGCTTAAGTCAGTGAGCTAGTCATTTGGAGCCAAGCAAAGGGGATAGATTCCCACTTTGAGTGTTTGTTCTGCAGTACAGTGAATGCAACACTGGAGAAAGTGGGTAATAAACGTTGCCACTTAATAATTAGGATTGTCTCATTGACTCTTTAACTTTGATATCACATGGATGGCATTGTGTTTACTTATACACATGCTACAGCCATTGCTTCTAAACATCCTCAATGCAATGTAAAAGTATATACTTATGCTGGTAAATTCACTTAAAAGCTTAAAGCACCTTAGTGGCAACAACTTTTCATTCTTACATTTCCGCTTGACCTCTATTTTCACTGGTTTGAGAGAAAAGGTGAACTTCGTAGCACGCCCCAAAGGTCCAAACTCTAGTGAGATCAGCTTTAGACATTGCTTTTACCAAAGCTGAGGCTAGCTAAGACTAGTACCAGTGTGATATGCAGAGGACATTTTGAAGGATTATGACTGCTGCTGTGCAAATTTATATTCCTGTATTATGTTTTCTTGTAGTGTTACTGACACTATACTTGCTTTTGGTGTTTGCTTTGCCATATACCACTCACTAATGCTGAGGTGAAAGGAAAGCATGTTAAATACCAAAACAATTAGAATTACAGCTTGCACGAGCTCTAATATGAATGGCCAAGTAACTGGTGTTGGTTTGGGACCAATAGATGCTTAGGACATTGGGGCAGTTAAGCTCTCTTCTTGTAAAGAAAACGAGAAATGTATGCAAGTTTTGTGAGACTCACAAAAACATTGACTGTTCTGTTATTTTGTTGTGCAGTTTTGGCTAATTAACAAGCTGTTCCCTCCTCTTTCCTCTTCTCTTCCCATTGCTGAGTTGAAACTACTAATGATGACTATAAAACAGAGGCTGAGCTGAATTCTCTCATGAACAAGATAGCTACTTGTTCTAGAGAGCACCTGGGGAAGATTCACAAATTTAGCTGTGAACTGAATCTCTCCTGTTGAGCTGATCTCCCCAAAAATGTTTGTGGAGTATTTACTTCTCTTTATTCTGGAAAGGCTCCTGAATGCCTTGAATTTTCTATGCATAAGAAAATGACATTTCAGTGGGAATCTCAGGTTTAACCAAGGCATGCTCCTTTCCTTCTGCTCTTACCCTGCAGAACTGAGCAAATCATGAGCTTGTTTGGCCTCACCTTTTTTCCCTTTCCCCTCTTCATTTGATTGTTAAATGAATGCAGAAAAGCTTAGAATCCTCACCATTCTTCTCTCCTTATTGTAGTGAAAGTGACCTGGAGGAAGTACTGACATTTTACACACACAAAAACAAGTCAGCAAGTGTCTTCCTAGGAGCAAACTCCACAAGCACAAAACCCAGCAACACCAGTAACCAGTTAGAGAAACAGCCTCAAGGGGGTAAGTGTTGCAGGTAGTTCTGAGATGATGTTGCCCAGACAAATCCAGTTTAACATCAGTCTATGGAAAGAGAACAAAGAGAACAACCCCTCCAGAATGTTATTCAGGTTTCTTGAGGTTGCTTATTTATTTTTTTAACTAACTCTGTGTGAAGACTAGAGTAACTGCACTCCTGCTGCCTTTGCCTGAAGTGAAATGTGATGAATCTGGACTAGCATTTATAAGGAACTAGATATAGTGGCCTATCACTGAAATGAGAAAGTGCAAACTGAAGGCACCAAGATTTGAAATGAACAGAGAATCCCAAAATCAAAGCACGGTATGAGAAAAATCAAGGCCTGTTAAATTGTGCTGCCTACAGTGAGCACACCCATTGGAGGGCAGAGTCTGTATATTTGAGCCTAATTAGGTGTTCCATGGAAGGAAGTGTAGTGCCAGCCATACATATCCAGTAGTCCATGCTACTGTACATGACAGCACAATTGCGATCAATAGAGTTGCATGGTCTACAGTAAATGTAGCAAGAAAGTCCATTGTAACAAGGTTTAAATTCTTCAGTTCTGTTCTAATGATATCACAGTTTGCATTTTCTACTTCATAACTCCTTGGTTTTGTTATAGAGTATCCTGAGGTGGTGAAAGAAATAAAAGGTGATTGGCCCAAAAGTTCAGTTGCAGATCTGCCTGCAGAAGAAGCATTAAAAGTCTGTAAACCCAAAGAAGTTAAATCAACCTGTAAGTGAACTGGCTTCAAACATTGTCAAGAAAAAATAATGAATGCATATACTGTTTTCATTACTGTTTTAAACAAAGGTTGGAACCTTTGTGTTCAAACTGAGGGATTCAAATGCCCAATTTTGGGGAAGATTCTGCAGGTTTTTCTTTTAATCCCAAGAGAAGATACTGTAGAGTGAGCCATATGAAAGAGTTAGCTGCTATTCTGTGGGGGAAGATCTAGATATGTCAAGCTTTGAAAGAGGATATTCATCAAGTAGAGCATCTTCTTGTCTACATTGGTAGAGGAGGTCATTTTGGCTTCATATATCTGAGTAGCGGCATCTCTGGTGTGTTGATACTATCTGAAGGACCTGAAAAGCAGCTTTTTCTCATGTAGTGTGCTCATTTTCTTTGTGTAGTTCCAGAAGGACCCACCTTCTCCTTAAATGCTGAAGTGAAATTACCTCGATGTGGCCCTCCTAGTGCTTCTTCCTCTGTTTCTGGTGCCACATTCCAAAGAAGTGCCAGTTCCTGGATACCATCTCAGCCTGCAGCCTCTGAAAATTCACAGGTGCCTGGTCACCATTCATTGACGGCTCCTCCAGTTGGTCCCAGGCTGATTCGGTCCCCATCCCTGCTACCTTCCTCGCAGAGCACAGCTCCTGACAGCTCTTCTGTCTTCACAAACCCAGTGTCCAGTGAGGCTTCTAGCCTTGCAGGGTTACATCGTTGTCATTCTGGTAGCTACACCATTGGTCCATTTTCATCTTTTCAGAGAGCTGCTCAGATCTACAGCCAAAGATTGTCCCGACCATCCTCTGCAAAAGTAGGTGAGTGTTCTGGCATGCATAATAACCTGCTAGTTCAGTGTATATAGATTGTGTAATCTCTGTTCTGGAGTAGGTAGAAATTCTACATTTCCAGAGTTACAAGTCTTGTTGAATGGTGCTAAATTTCTCATGGAAAAGAGTGCAGGAAGCAGCCCTTGTTTGCCAAAGATGCCCTTTTACTGAGCAGATGAACAGGGAATCATAGAATCATTCAGTTTGGAAAAGACCCTTAAGATTATTGAGTCCAGCCGTTAACCTAGCACTGCCAAGTCTACCACTAAACCATGGCCCTAAGCGCCACATTTACACATGTCTTAAGTACCTTCAGGGATGGTGACTCAACCCCCTCCCTGGGCAGCCTGTTCCAATGCTTGACAACCCTTTTGGTGAAGAAATTTTTCCTAATATCCAATCTAAAACTCCCTTGGCACAACTCGATGCTGTTTCCTCTTGTCCTATCACTTGTTACCTGGGAGACCAACACCCACCTCACTACAACCTCCTTTCAGGCAGTTGTAGAGAGCAATAGGGTCTCCCCTCAGCCTTGAACTCAGCCTTTAAACTTGTTCGAAAAGAGATGGGAAATGAAGTATTGTATATTTTTGCTTGATAGTGTTACTGAACTCTTGTTTATCTTCAGTGATTTTAATGAAGTTTTGGATAGCAGAAGTCCTGTCTCAGTCTATGTGCTATTTAAAAGACGTGTAGAGGTGGTGCTTAGGGACATGGTTTAGCAGGCATGGTGGTGTTGGATTGACGGTTGGACTTGATGATCTTGGAGGTCTTTTCCAACCTTAATGATTCTATGATTCTATTCTTAGTTCTGTGTTTCTTTATCATGCAGATAAATCCTTTAATGAAACCTCATAATTATTGAATACTTAAAGGTCAAGACCTCCAAAAAAGAAAGATCTGAATGAATCATTACTGTATCTCATTCTTTAGGACCTTTCAGCACTGCCATGTCCAGGAGTATCTTAAAAATCATATCTAGAGACCTTTCATTTACTATGCTGGGGTAGAACATAGTTGAGCAATGCAATTTTAGAGTGCAAGGAATCTGAAGAGTAGCAGAAACTGTAGGAAGTTACAGATGTAATCTATTAGGAAAGTTTTGGGAATCACACACAGGCTAACAGCTGTGGTCCTGATAATATATATATATATATTTTTTTTTTTAAATGATGGTCTACATTTGCTTTAGGTTGTATGTCAGGGTCCACACCCATTCACTAGGCTTCCTGTGTATATCGTGACAACCATTCTAGCATTAAAATAAATCTGGCTTCCCAAATGAGTAGCTTATTTAAAGGGATCCATTTGTTTCTTTAAGGAAAAACATTATAGATTTAACTTGGGTAACAGCAGCCAATATTCTCTGGAATTGGGTCCCACTAGATACATTATGATAAATTGAATACAAGTTTGGAATTAACAAAAGCTCGTATAGGCAATACCTGTGCAGAATAGAAGGCTGTATTCTCCCTAGAATCTGCAGAAAGTATCATACCTGCTTTTATATCTCTGTTATCAGCAGGCTAACATACCACTCACTAAGCATATCCAAATGTTTGTTTGGTAGGTTTGTGCCATCACAGTCCAAGGGGGCAGCGTGCAGGCTCAGCCAGGATGCACAAAGATGCAGAAGATACTTCTTCCCAGGGCAAATGTTATAGCCCCAGTATGGTCGCAGCAGAACTGCAGCAGCTGGCAGAAAAGCAAGCCGCCTGTCAGTATTCCCCACCAAGCCACATCAGTCTTCTTACACAGCAGGTATGTAAGCAGTAAAGCTAGAGTCCCTGTGACAACAGAAAAGTCTGTCACAGGCTTCTATGTCAGTGCTGGGCTGGGCTGAGACATGCTGGAAGAAGTAAATCTCATGAAAATCGATTTCTGTCATGTTGTTGTTTACTGTGTTTACAGTGACCAGTATTTTTATTTTCTGTGAGATTACAAGAGCATTGCTAAGGTCCTTTTATAGAAGAAAATGAGACTGGACAGAGGATTAGAAAATATGTTATTAAAAAAACAAATCTATGCTTGGTCTTATTAAACAATAAACCCAAGTCTTCTCAGATTTGTGCTTCCTCATTCCTCTAGTTTGTCATCACAGTGCTGGGAATGGAAATTTGCAGAGTGGGTTCTTATGCAAATTCTATATTCCAATAACATTGCAAAGACATAAAATGAAGTACCTGCTAGCATGGGTTATGATAATCCTTTGGCTAAACATGCTGGTATAGATCAAATTTACATTGGCTTCTGGTAGAATTCCACTTAGTTTCATATTTCTTTTTGAGTTATGTCCTAAATGGCTACACACATAGTAATTTTTTTTCTTTGTGATATGCTATAGTTGTGTTCATCAAAGGTGTTCAAGTTGGACACTTCTCAGTTAATTAAGCTGCCAACTGGAGGCTCTCTAGGATAGGCACTTTGCCTTGGAAATTAATTTTTTCCCTCTTTATTTGCTAGGGACCAACAGCTTAAATATCTTTCCTCCGATACTTTGATTTTGGAAGTACTGTTTTAACAGCAATGTTTTGCTAAGGCATGTTTAATAGTTGCAATAGCTGCTGCTATTTGCTTCTTTTTGCTACTTTCAATTTTATTGTGATACGTTTGGATTTTGAATAACTGGTTAGATGATTGGCAATATGCCTTTTTCAAAAGGTGGGGTGCATTTATAACTCTAGGAAGCTGAATAGATTTTTGGACCCTTCTATATCAACTTTAAGGTTTTGATTCAGTCTGGGCAGTTCCAAAACTAAGACAGGCACTCTGGTCTTTGCAGATAGGTCTTAAACTTTAAAGGGTAAGTCACAAAAACAAAGCACCTTCCTGTTGGAGTCAGCAGAGAATGTGAGCACTGAATATACCAGTGATGCTGAGGCTGATCTTGCATCAGGCTAGACCCCACTTAGAGAATTTGATCTTTCAAAGCCTGAATTGGAATGGGGAACATCAGGAGAAGCTTGTTTGCTTGTCCAGAAATATTCAGAGCTGTCACTCTGGATCACGTAATGAGATCAGAATTCATTTTTTTTAAGCTAAACTTTGTCAGTAAAACTGTTCAAAAAATTTGTTAGTGAAACATTTTCATTCAGGAAATGCTGATTAGTTGAAAGCTAAATATATGATGGGAACTGCCTCCTTGGGTAAAAATTAGTATCTGAGCGAATATTTGTGAAAAAATTGAAATGCATCTCTTCCAGTCTTTTCAGAAAAGAACTTTTAAAAATAATTTCATACACTTTCTCCCTAAAACCACTCATTTCCCACTGCTGTAGTTTCTTAGGTCTGTCTAGAGAACCCAAGTTGTCCTCTTGCTGCCATTTATACAGCTATGTCAGGGATTGACCCTGGCTGGATGCCAGATGCCCACCAAAGCTGCTCTGTCACTCCCCTCCTCAGGTGGACAGGGGAGAGAAAATACAACAGGAGGCTTGTGGGTTGAGATAAGGACAGGGAGAGATCAGTCACCAATTACTGTCACAGGCAAAATAAACTCAACTTGGGGAAATTAATTTATTGCCAATCAAATCAGAGTAGGGTAATGAGAGAAAAAGCCAAATCTTAAAACACCTTCCTCCCACCCCTCCCTTCTTCCTGGGCTTAACTTTACTCCTAATTTTCTCTACCTCTTCCCCCTACAGCAGTGCAGGGGGATGAGGAATGGGGGTTGAGGTCAGTTCATCACACATTGTCTCTGCTGCTCCTTCCTCCTCAGGGGGAGGACTCCTCACATTCTTCCCCTGCTCCAGCATGGGGTCCCTCCCATGGGAGACTGTCCTCCACAAACTTCTCCAACGTGAGTCTTTCCCACAGGCTGCAGTTCTTCACAAACTGCTGCAGCCTGGGTCCCTGCCACGAGGTACAGTCCTTCAGGAACAGACTGTTCCAGCCTCTGTCCCGCACGGGTCCACGGGTCATTCCAGGAGCTTGCTGCAGTGCGGGCTTCCCATGGGGTCACAACCTCCTTTGAGTGCATCACCAGCTCTGGCATCGGGTCCTCCCAGTGTGGAGCTCTTTGTACTGCAGGGGGACAGCCTGCCTCACCATGGTCTTCACCACAGGCTGCTCTGGCATCTGGCATTCTCCCTCTCCTTCACTGACCTTGGTGTCTGTAGAGGTTTCTCTCACATATTCTCACTCTCTCCAGCTGCAGTTGCACAGATTTTTTTTCCCTTCTTGAATGTGTTAGCCCAGAGGAGATGGCACCATGGCTGATGGGCTCAGCCTTGGCCAGTGGCAGGTCCATCTTGGAGCTGGCTGGCATTGGCTCTATTGGACACAAGGAAAGCTTCTAGCAGCTTCTCACAGAAGCCCCACCTGTAGGCCCCCACTACCAAAATCTTGCCATGTAAACCCAGTAGCTTCCAATACAAGCCATTAGATTATTTTTAAACTTGTGTAGTCCTACCATAGCTAGTTACTGCTAGTTAAATTAGGGAGTATAGAAAGGGGAATCCAGAGAGGAATTCACAAAGATCTATGTGAGAAGGGCTGTGTAGCTTCCTGAGCACAGCTGTGTTGGGTGACAAAGGAGCATACTCTGGTAACTGTAGATGGTGGAAGCTGAAACGTGTTTAGCCACCAGTCAGTCGATTTGTGTAGGTATACTCAAGTGTGAAAGTGGCTATGAAGTGTAGTGGTAGGTCTGGAAATGTGTTGGTTGTGATATATGTGTCTGCATTGCTTTTTGCTTCTGGATTCTCCCAAGATACTTTCCAACAGAAGAGGTGGGATATGTATAGGAGGAGAATGAAGGTGCTAATTCCCTTCTTTGTGACTAACGCACAATAAAGACCTCAGCTCCTAGCAGACAGTGTAGGTTTTTCTGAGTGACCTTGACGTATTTTATATTCAGCTACACAATGTTTGTACAAGCTTTGCTTCTCTAGTGAAATATAGAAACATAGGTTGGGTTGTGTCTTAGTGGTCTTCTGTCATCATGAAAAAGATCCATAGAATGGTTGTAGAATGGGATTCACAAGTCAATGACAAGTTTAGAGCTGGAGCTCTATCTGACAATGAATTTCCTTCCTGAGCCTGTGTCCATTCAGTACTAGACATCTGCTCTCTACTGTGCTTAGTATGAAAATCTGGATGGCTTATTTGAGGACAGTTTTTCTTTTAAGGCAATCTGATCCTTCCATACTGAATTTATGGCACATATTAATTTCTAAGCTGAGACTGTTATTTTAATCATACCTGAAATAGTGATGTTTTGGAAGGTTCAGATGTAACTGCAAGACCCAAACGAACATAGGTAAAGTATATGGCTGCTACTTGTTCTTTTTCTTTTTTTTTTTTTCCTGGACACATTCTACTCTTCTGTCATCTAAGAGTCATTCTGATTATTTTTTTGATCCAGCCTGGCTTTTAAAGCCTGTTTTGCAAGAAGGACCAAAGGTTTTAGTTCTGTGGGAAGACAAGGCTGCCATGGCAATGAAGGGTGACAAGAGGTACCAGCATACAATAAAAGCATAATAGTATGGCAGCAAGTGCCTGTACAGGCAAAATGGGAGGCGTCAGGCAAAGGTTGGGCTCATTGTTGAGGGACCTGGAACCAGGACACCTGGCGTTGAGCCAGTAGGTATGGATGTGGATTTGAAGCAGGGGGATTGAATGAATAGGCAAAGTGTAGGCATTACAGAGTAGGCTGGTGGTTTGGAAAGTGATTTGCAGAAGGGTAGATATTGGTGAAGCTATTTGGGAGTGCTCTGTGGTTATAGATTTGAGCAGACAAGGACTTGGTCTGAACCAGGAGGGGGGAAGGTAGGGGCAGAAGAGATAGAGGGAACATGTGGGAGAGGATTTAGTAACCAGCTGGAGAGGAGTGAGAAGTCAGACCATTGGTATGGATTGAAAGGGGGAGAGACTTGGGATGGGAGTTTGGGGACTCTGAGTTATGAAACCCTGGTGGCTTTGGGACAGGAGAATTAAGAGATTGAAAGCTGAAAGAAGGTTAAAGATAGGGCTTGTATGAGGTCGATTTAAACAGGGCACTACTTTCCTATGCATTTCTAGACAGGAGACTCTGTATTGTTATTTTCCCCCTTTTCACTCCTGTGTTTAAACCACTTGAAATATAATAGTCTTTTTAAAGTAAAAGCCTTCTAAAATAAATTGGCATGAAGACAACCCCTGGGAGAGAACATCACTTACCCGAATAATAAAAATAGTACAATTGTTTAAAGCTACTCCAGAAATTTGGATTTAAGTCTACCTTGTTGGAAAGTACCTGGCTGGTATGAAAGGGACTTGATATTTGGATTTAATTATGTTTAATGGCAAGATTAGGACTATTGATTTGGAGGGTGTGTGTGAAAGAGAGACTTTTGAAAATACTACTATTGCTGTGGACTGTTTCTTTTCTGAGGGCAAGAACTTCTATGTGAGAGTTGAATGCCTTTGTGCCTTGGTTGCCTGTGTTGTGCCCAGCTGTGTCTTGGGGGCGGGGGTTCTCTGAATACATTACCTCCTTCCAAGAGCAGCTGGGAAGCTTGTTTTCCATTCCCGTTCTTGTGAGAATTGCTTCTGGTATCCGTGTACTAACATGGGTCTCCAGGGTTCCCAGGAATGTAGCCTCAACAGCTGTGCTTGGAAAGATGTTGCCATTCTGGTTGGGAGTCCACCTCTGTCCCTCTCTCCAATCCCTGGTGTTCTTCACTGTTTCCTACCCATGCCCAAAGCACCTGTTTCACATTTTCTCTTGTATACTCTTGTATTCTGCCCTCTGTATTAAATCAGTTTAATTTATTAAGCCAATTAGCTGAAGAAATGACAATGTTCAAAGGGGAAAATTTTAAGTGTAATTATCTGATGAGCTTTGAATGAGGTATTTAAAATCTGTCATCTTAAGAAAACAAGATTTTTTGTGATTACATCAGCTTTTTGTCTTGTCAGTCCTCTCCATTCATTTCTAAAACACCAGATGGGAACTTCACAGTGATACTAATGAAGTGAACAGTTCCTATAATATGGGAGGTAGAGATGGTAGGAAGGTAAAGCCTTACTTGTGTATAGTTTCATTCCCTTGTACACAGTTTTCAGTCCTCATGGACTGTCTCACAATGTGTGTGAGAACATTTTGCCTTTCATTAATTTGTATTTTTGAAAAATATTTTTCATTATATTGTATAAAATTTCATCAGTGCATCTTCATGCTTGCAACATGGAGAAAACAAGGGTCCCTTCATGGTGATATACAATAGAAATATTGATCTAGAACCCATAAGAATCATTACTTAATCCCCTGCGTCACTGTATGATGCCTTACTGCCCAGTTGCAGGAATGAGAGATGAATAGAGAAAAAAATAGGAACAATATTCTATCTTAGACTAGAAGAGGAGCAGCTGTTTGTGTAACTTCTGTAACTGTCTTTAATGGTAAGTGCAGGAAGGATGTTGTGTTAGGGACACACTGGAGTATAACAGTCTCAAGTTAGGTTATGAAAGGTAAATAGTCATCATTACAAATTAATAAATACAGTGAAGCTGCTAGGGAAAATCTTTATTGTTAAATATAGCTGTTAAGAATGAATGCTAGTTTTTACTTCTGAGGAATTTTATTCCATTTTATTTACTTAAAAACACAGGTTTACAATGTTTTTGTGATTACATAAAATCTAATAATAAAGCTAATTTTGAGGTTATGAGAAACAGTGAGAGTTACGTATCTCTATCCATAAGACATCTTTCAAACACTGCCGGATTTTTGCAGTACTCACCATCTAACTATAGTACTCCACAGTATCCAAAAATAACAAGGTGTTCCTCTAGTTAACTACCAAATACGTTTGAGAGCAATCAACACAGAGATCTCTATGGAGATCTGCCTTGGAGGATCCAGCATTAACCTGATAAGTTCATGGCTGAGTAGGATAAGGAAGTATCTGAGCTCAAAAGGGTCATAAGAAAACAAGTAAGAAAGAGAAGGCCCCTGCTCAAATTCCCCAAGTTACAACTAAATTAGTCTTGAAGATAGTACGTTCTTACCTGTTTTGTGAAAAATGTTAAGTGCATAGAAGTGCAAGGCCCATGAGAGTATTTCAGTTAGGGCTAAGATCAAGTGGAGTTCAACGTATCTGTTCTGTTTGGACTGTTGCCTAGCCAGTCACAATGCATATATTAATTAGCAGTGAACAGGCTTCTAAGCTGGAACTAGCTGCAACATGTACTGCTGCTTGCTTGTAAGTTAGGGAGACACAGGGAGTATAGGTAGCAGGCTTGTGAATGATGTAGTTATTGGCCATGGAGACATGCGGGGATGCTACAGGAAGTCAGATTTCATTAATAAATTAATCTATCAATAGAATATTTAATTCAGTGGGGATGTGGTCTAGGTCTGTAGAAACAAAATTTTGGAGGATAGGGGCATTAGAAAACAGTAAATAATTTCTTTTGCATTCTTTTTTACTATAGCAGATAAAGAGGAAATACATTTTCTTTTCCGGTAATAAAGTTAAGCTCCTAGAAGAAAAGATAGGCAAAAAATGGTTTGTGAGACTTCTATGGCTGGATGAGATACATTTAGGAGTTCAGAAATGCAACAGTGAAGTGACAAAATTTCTACTGAAAGGTGTGGTCAGTGGTAAAGCTGGTATAGAGGACAAAAAGGTAACAAATGTGTTTCTGTGTAATAAGGACCCTAAAATTTCCTGTAAATAAAGCAGCGAGTCTTGCTCCACTAGCAGATATATATCAAATTGAGATAAAAATGGAATTTTAATTCATGCAGATAAGCATAATTCAGACCAAAAAAACCCCTCAAAACACCCAACCCATGTCTTTATCTATTAGAATTCTTTGAACTGAGAAAAATAGCATCTAGTGGAACTGGTTCTTGTTGTTCAAACTTTCAAAAAAGTTTTTGACAAGCTTTCAGTAAGAGCTATTAAGCAAGCCAGGTATCTGTAGGGTGAGAGGTTAAGTTTTGTTATAGATTGAAAACAGACAGAAAGCAAATGAAAGAATAACTAGCCAGCTTGCTATACAGCAAGTGGATAACTGAAGACTCAATGTAGAATGCACACAATGGAGCGTAAAACTAAATATGTGAAAGGGGGAGATTTATAATGACTGGCATATTATTACATAAAGAATGAATAGGAAAGCAAGTTGCTGTAAGGTAATATGGGTTGTGAATTTGCAGTAAATTACTTTATAGTGTTCATCCATGTGAACACATGCTTGTGCAGCTCATGTTTACTACATGAGGGAACTTCTTGTTACCTTCAGTATTATGTGGGCTACAGATGTCCAGACGTTCCATTACTGTGAAGTTACATGTGTGTTGTAAACTTAAACTTCAGCCTGCCTCTTGGTAATTCGTCAGTATGTCTGTATTCTTTTGTTGATTATTATGAGAAAAGCTAAGAGAAACTTAACAACTATATTAGCTGGGCAAGACAATGGCAGATGAAGTTCAGTACTTACAAGTAACTGATTGCATGACAAGCAATAAGTTTAACCAGTTACAGTAATAAGCTTTAAATAAATCATTTAGGGAAGAAAAATGAGTTTTGTTGTGGAAAGCTCAGTGGAGATACCTGTTCTAAGTCAAGCAGTAAAGGTAAGAAAAATTATTACCATGTTTAAGGAACAGTGTAGGAAATAGTGTGTATTTATGTAAGCATCAATTACATGCCGTCACTTGAAAAACTGTTTTCAGTTCTGGTTGCCATTCTCAAAGTGAATTCAAGAAAAATAACTGGGATTTACAGATGAGTGACTACAACAATTAACCGCAAAATGCATTTTTAAGGAGGAAGTGAAAATACTAAGTTTGTTTCAGGAGGAGATTGGTATGAAGGAATTATAGAGCGCAGTGGATGACAAGGTAAGTAAAGTTGATTTTAGTTACGCTTCTCATAATAAGAAGGGGATATTCAGTTTAGTAGGAAGACATTGGAGTAAAAACTGATAATAAAAGTGAATAGTTATTGTCACAGAATGTGTTTACCTTCTGTAACTTCCTGCCACAAGATACCATTAAGGCAGAAAGCTTAACAGGCCATAGTTACCTCAGACAGAATGATGAGCATTTTGCAAATGATAGATCCCTAGGTTTTAATGTACAGAAATAACAAATTAATTTTCCTTATCAATAAGCTGTTTCAGCTAGATGGAAACTACAATTTCTTCCATCTTCTGATATATGTCAGGCAGGATAGTGAGTTGCTGGGCCATTGCTTTGAACTGACCTTTCATCTTTAATACTGAGGAACATATGCTATGCTGCTGCTTCCATATTTATGACTTCTTTGCTGCATTGCTTTACTGTATTCAAGCAAAGTATTTCCTTTATAAGTGGGTTACTGAGACACTTGTGAGGAAATCACTATCTCAAATCGGCAATTTCCCTAGTTATGTCATGCAAATAATTACTAATTATTTTTACAGAGTGATGATGTCTTTGTCAGTATGTGTAGTGTAATGGTTCACCTGCAGTATTTTCAACTCAATTTTTCAGTTGTCCTGAAACATGCAGTTTGCTCGTTGCCTAGCGTGAGCCTAAGATAGTAATATTAAGGCAGACACATTGGTGGTGAGTTGGGGGATGAAGCCTGAGGATACAGTTCAGTAAGCCCCTTTCATTGTATAGGGACTTAATTGCCTTTCTTGCCTTGATTTGTGATAGAGGGACCTTACGGGCTACATGTTACTTCTGGACAGCTGAACTAAGAGGCTTATTTGAGCTGGATCAGTTGTTAGCTATTGGCCTTTCCTGATGGGTAGATGGATGAAGGCTGTGACCAAAATAATCCAGACTTCTTTTCCCTCTGCTGTATCCCTTACCAGGCATTAATCCTAAAGTCTTTATTTCATGTGTGGTTAGCATAAAATATTTCCATGTGCTTATATTGCATGATTTTCTACAGGGAGGACATTAAAGTGCACAGCATGTGTGTAGATCCAGAGCCAGGTGTCTGGATCCTGGATATGTATTGTGGGTTTTTTTTTTTGTTTGTTTGTGAATGGCATGTAAGGTAAAAAGGTTTTCTTCTGCAATGCTGGATCTGTGTGAGGTCCATATCACTGGCTGGTGTGAGGGGCTGCAGCTGATATCTACCAGGCTGTAGTACTTTGTAGTTACTAATGCTAGTGAACTGAAGAATGTGTTGAATTGGCCAGCTTCACCAGGAGGAGGAGGAAGAGAAGGAGGAGGGGAAGCCTGGTGGGAGCTCTGCCCTTTTCTGTGAGGGAGAGTGTGAGATTTCAGGACCCGACTATCATTAGGAATAGCTCCAATTCTTCTAGCCAGGGAGTTTAATCACAGGGATAACATCAGACCACCCAGGCAAGGGCTATACCAAACTGTCTCCACCTCTGCTATGCAGCCAGTTAGTGCCCAAGATCCAGCAACCAGGATTCCTGCAAACATGCTGACAGATCCATAGCAGGATGGGGCACTTTTCTCATTCTACATTTTTCATTTGGGCAAAGGTGGAAATTAGCAAGAAGCAGGTGAGTTTACAAAACCTTAGGACAGGGGAGAGGAAGTGAGGAAAAATTGGGATGGACACTTTGCATTGCCTGACAGTGACCTTGTGGGAATAATGTGCTACAGGAATCCCAAAATAGCAAGCTTTGGTTTAACATCAACTACAACAATATTTGAACCCATAGCACCCCTCAGTTACTTGTCTCAATCGTGCAGTGTGGTACCCTGGCCTGCCTTGTCCTCAGCAGAGGAGAAGTGCCACAAAGCAAACTACCAGTGTGCCAAAACACACTGTACAGGTCCCAGTGGGCATCAGCTCTTTCAGTTCTAGACCTGACCAGTTCACCATGGTGCCTACCCAAAGACCATGAAGCTCAGGCTGCAGCAAATATTTGCAGAAATTTGGTGGGGATATTTTCTCCACTAAAGGATTTTTTTCAGTGTTGGTCCTTTGCTTTGACTCAAGCCACTTTATCTGAGTCTTAATCAGATTTACTTTCTGTATGTAGCCATTTGGTTGGCTTTTACCCTTCCACTGATGGAGAGGAAGAGACATGGAAAAAGGCATCTCACTCTAACTAAGAAGAGGAACAAGAAGCCAGGAGATGAAGTCTGAGGGATATTTTTCTTTCCTCTTTCAGCTCTGCACTGCTGCAGGGCCCCATCTCCTCCTCATCCACAGGCTGTTCACACAGGAGCTGGAATTACTTTTAATAGTACTGATTTGTAGCATCAGCAGTAATATAGCTGGTCTCAGCAGAGGTTGTAGGAAGCAAAAATCTCAATGTAGTTTCTGCAGTGCTTGAACTGAACCCCTTCTGCTCTGAGCCTCCAAAGGGAATAGGAGCAGAGGCTTTTGTTATGATGCAGCAACATCTGTAGATCTGCAGAGAGTCACCAAATGGGCCCAGCTGAGCAGCTAGAACTCATGTTATGGGAAAGATTACACCATGATCATGAAACGTTTGGCAGGACTGAGCCTTATCAAAATTATTCCCACTGGGAAGTTTTAAGGCAGAGTGTCTAAATGAAAGCCTGACTTTTTCAGGACAAGGGAGAGGGGAGTTCAGCCATCCACAACAGCAGCACTAACTTGGGGTTGGGTTTTTTTTCATTGTTAAATGGATGCATACTCTGGACACACTACAAAGGAATTTGCAAGTTTGTCAGGTTTCCCAGGAATGTCTCTGGCAGGTCTTTGTCTGGAACGTTTTCTAGAGACTGGAACACTTGTACTCTGTATGAATATGTATATCCTGTAAGCTGGTAAGCTCCCCAAGCAGAGAAGGAATGTCACAGGCCTTTGGCCAGATCAGCCTTGGTACACACAGATTTCACACTTCCCAGCCTGTTAGCCCCAGTCCTTCCCTCCTTTTGGCTGGTTTCTCCTGCAAATTCAAATTTGTACATAAAATGGAGTTTTTTTTAGTATGGGGTGTGGTCAGCAAGCTGGCCTGGGTAACAAAAAGGCAGCCCTAGGAAAATATTTTTGTATTTACATGGTTTCTTCAAGGAATTTGTAGTAGGTGTACTTTGTGCCACTATTCAGACAGTGAAAGTGTGCGTGTTAGAGATTTGTGGTTTGGGGTTTCCTTTGCCTTGTAAGAAAAGAGGCAGGTTAAGATCCCGTGATGTTTCCCATACTGGGATGGCCTGTTGGCCTCCAATATCTCAATGCATTAAGGAAGGCAAGGCAAGTGGACTGTTTTCAATACTACTGGAAGACCTGGGTGCTCTGTTAGACCAAGTCGTGCCAGCCTGGGCTAGATCACAGATGTATGTAGGAGCTCTGTGGTGAAGCCAAGAAAATGCCACACACAACTGGAGAGAGGACAGAGTAACAGTGAATATTTATATTGTTGTAGCATCTATTCATAGTCGTCTCCAAAAGCTGAAAGAAGAAATATATAACTGAAAGAATGCAGCAAAGTGGGTTTTTTGCTGGTTTGTTTTTCGTGTGGTTTTTTTTTTTTTTTTTATGGCAAGTTGTTAGCTCTTCCATTCTGTTCCCTGGGAATATATAAATATTTCACTGATGTCAAAAGCCTCAGGGGTATATATGTCTGAGGAAGGCTTGGCAGGTGAAAATATAGTGACTATGGAAGCCAGGTAATGGAAGAAAAGAAACACTTCTTTTACAAGCTATTGGATAAAGATGGCATTACTGGATGAACGGTAAGTAATAAAATGAAAAATTAGGGATTGACTGAAGGGTCCTAAAGGAGTCAAACTGAGCACACAGGAAAATAGAGATCAAAAGGCAAAGGTATTACAAATGATGAGAAATTTTGCATGTTTTCAGTTTTCTGGTGGAATGCTTCCTTCTTTGAGCTTATGATACAATGTCATCTTGTCCTGTCTGAGGTGTCAAAACCTAAAGATTCTGGTCTGGTCAGAAGGTAGAGGAGCAGTGATCTTACGTGTGTCACAATGATCCCTGTCCAATCTTTCTATAAAGGAAAAGGTTTCTCAGAGAACTGTTGATGTTCATGTATACCTTTTGAAACTTGTTGATAGGGTACGTTGTGCTGAAAACTTCGTGGCATTAGGTCTCCTCCTGTTTCAGACTGTGAACTTCTTATGATATTGAAGATTTTTTTTGTAAGAGACAATAAAGTAGGCCTGTGATGACTGGCATTCGTTTGGCATATCTTTTAGTCTGGATCTTTGAAATATGGCTTGAACGCTAATTGGTGAGGAGGAAAAGGGATCCAGAAAAACCAAAATGGAAATGTGAGATGTGTGAACTAGAGAGCGTGTCTCCAAGTAAGAGAAATGGTCTTCAGACTTTGTAGATCTCCAGTCCCCAGCACTTCATAGGCAACAGGATATGACTGGCCTCTGGCAGAAAAATACTAAAACTGCCAGCTGGGGAGTGTGAAGTAGGCATTTTCTGAAGTGCATTGCTTGCTCAGTGTTGTAACACATTGACCAGTGAAACTCAGGATCCACTGTTCAGAATGTTGGTAATGAAAATTTAAGTCACTTTACCACTCTCTGCCAAGAGGGGCAGAGTAACAACTTCTAGTGATGATGTGTCCCTGTTCACCCTGGTTGACTCCTGCAAACTAGCAAGAGAAACACTCAGGCTTTTAGGAGGCTTTTCCTGAATCTACGGAGGCTGATCTGCAGCACTGATTTTTTTTCTTTTTTTTACTTTTTATTTTTTAATTTTTGGCCATTGTTAACATCTGCTGCTTTAGCTTATTTGGAACATTAGACAAGCTCAAAATGAAAATACTCACTTTATTATAGAAAAAAGGTTCTTGAATATGATAATGGGAAACTATTGAAAGAATAGTATAATGTAGATCAGAAATGTGAAAGATTAAGCTCCTTTTCTGACATTTGTTTATGATTTCTTAAAGGTACTATACAATGGGTCTTTGTAGGATGCTATTTGTTGGAAAGAAATTCTATTCTGAAATTGTCTTTCTTCCTATTAGTATTTGGAGATTTCATATTTCCTATTTAAATTATAAAGCAGATTAACAAAACCAGAACCCTTAACTCTTATAACCAGCGCTTTTGGGTATCATTCTGTGTTGTGGCCTTGCTTTCAATATTAAATTTATTCAGAAAAAAATTTCCCTGAGTAAAGCAAGACCATAGAGACTAGTTCTTTTCAGTGTATATGTCTCTGCTGCCAAGGCGGCAAGTGTATTGCAGTCATAAACTTACCTTTTAACACTTAAAAATGGAAAAAAAAGGAGTATTTTGGCATTATGTAATAATTTGTACTTTGGCTTATTAGCATTGTATCAAACTAAGTATAACAGTACATATGTCTGCTGTTAGGTTTTCTAACACAAGGCTCTATTTATCAATATGGCTGTGACAGCTTGCATGTTGTTCCCTCCCTTATTTCTTGATGTTAGATTATAAATAGAAGTACATCAAGTGGGCTCTGCTTCCTTGAGAGCTTTTTGGGATTTACTATCCCGTTGTGTTCTTCAGTCAGCATGTTCCTTTCATCTTCTAACCTTTTTGCTGTCCCCAACAGTTTAAAAATTGTGGCAAAACTTTATGAATCCTTCTACCATGAGAGATATTAGCTGTGTACTTATCCTGCCTTTTACAGACTCCACAGAGAACGTCTTGATGTGAGGAGAGATGTTTGAAAATAGGGATGCTTGAAGCGTGGAGTGCAGCACACACAGGTCTCCTGTCATAATGCCAGTGTCAGAAAAAATATTCTGAAGGCCCTGACTGCTAGTGAAAAACAGGAATCTTACCAAGCAGGAGAGTTTGAACCCATCTGGATACAACTCAATGTGAAAACTAACTTTATTCTTGTAGATCCACACCAATAGCCACCTTCCCTGTTGAGCCCCAGTAGCCTGCCTGCCTTGTTTTTTGTGGGTTTTGTTGTTGTTGTTGTTTCTTTTAGTTTTGTTTGCTTTTGTCTGTTTGTTTGTTTTTTGTTTTTGACTACTACAACTTCTGAAGCTGCAAACTGTTCTTTGTGGAGATTTTGGTATCTGCTTTGGCCCAGGTGCTATACATTATCTTCTTTTAAGCCAAAGTAACAATTGATTTGCTGCTAAGTATTTGCCTCTATAAAGGGAAGAATCCAGTTTCATCAGGTGCACAGGAGACTAATGAGTAGAAAATGAAGCCACTCTGCTGAGCACAGATTATTTGGGGGTGCCCCAGCAATCTACCAAGGCAGATTATTTAGGGACGCCCCAGCAATCTACCAAGGCAACATCCTGGCAAATTAGTTGTAGCAGCTGAAATGTCTCAGTGCATGGCATAACAAGCAGTAACACCCATCTGGGTGGGCTGGCTGCAGCTAAACCTTATACTCCTGCTGGTGTTCTCTCCCTCATTCTGGATCCCTTGCCTGTGTTTAATTCTGCTGTAGTTTAAACACCTGTCTATCTGGAATGTGTGAAATGTCCCTACTACCTATGCTAAGCTATTTGCTCACGTGCTTTGCTTAGAAAGACAGCTTTCAAATAAACAATGATACAGTATTAGAGAGAAGCGTATCGCATTAATAGAGCAGGGGTGAAGTCATAATTCATCAGGCTAAATGATGGAATCAAGATGATGAGGAGAGAAAATGGGATAAAGTCATTTTCATTTCACACATTGGATGTGTTAGCAAAGTTGTGATCACTGTTGCTGGCAAGATAAGAATTGTATATAACCTATTTCATTTACCATGTTGGCCTCTGTGTTTGCCTCATTTGCCATTCTTGCTTCTTTTCAAACAATAAACTCTTTGTTAGGTATTTGTATAGTGCCTGGCACGATCAGGACTAAACCTGATTTGAAGCTTTCAGTTATTGCAATGAAAATGCTTTAAATTTTAATTAAATTCTACAGAAGAGAAAAACATTTAAAGGTGAGGTAGAGGTACCAAAATGACACCTAATATTTTCCATATAAGATGGGTAGCACTGTCCATTACTAAGCTTGCCTGATATGTCCCACATTGCACAGTAACTATCTGAAAAGCTGCAGGTGAAATATATTCAGCAGCACTTGCTAGAGCTTCTCAGCTTCCTGGAGGTTCCTTCCACACTGGGGATGCTAAGCTGAATTTCTCTGTATTTGCACCTCTAGAGTACTAAGGCTTGAGACCGCATTCTCCTGTGTTCTCAGTGACCTGGTCCATGTTGTGTTGAATGCAGAATGAGTGGGAATTCTGCCAAAGTGTGGAGAACAGCTAGGACAAGGAGACTGTGAAATTTGGACCTGGACATAATTTGGGAGAGGACTCTCAGAACCATTCAGGCAAAAGGACAGAAATGGAAGGAATGGCAGTGTGGTAAATGTGGTCCAATGAGAAGCCCACATTCTGGGATTGAGTGAACGAAGAGGTTGACAAAAGGAACAGACTGGGGAAGGGAATAAAACTAGAACCCCTCAGATATAGGGCATGTGAGTAACTGGAAGAGGAACTAAGAACAACAAGTGTGGGAAGACAGATCAAATTACTGCCATGGAAAGTTCTAGACCTGAAATTGTGTGGCTCAGGGGCCAGAAGTAGTGGGGAAGCCAGTGCTGGAAGTCTGTAAGACCGAAACTGGATTGAGTGGAATAAGGAGAATGACATCTGAAATGTGGACACTGGAACTGACTAGATGAGAATAATGACACACAGACAAGGAGCAAGAAAGGGGAAGAAGAGAGCTGAGAAGGGATGAGACGAAAACAGTTGCTTTTAGAGAAGTGGGCAGAAGCCTAGTGCATAGCCACTATAATTTAATGTCCAGAACTTGAAGTAGGAGTTAAGATTTCTGAACTTAAAAAGTACTTAGATGCCTTGTTTTACTAAACTGCAAAAGGAGTGGCAACCTACTGTTTTGCCAGTTGCAATGTTAGTTCATGTTCCAGAGTTCAGTCAGAGGATATGAGGTCTGCAGTCCTGCACAAGTCTGTTGTAGGTATGAGTGTAGTGTATTGCAATGAAGCTGGTATGTACTTGTTTGAGTAACTGTACGCAAATTCTAGTAAAAGAGCATTATTAAGGTTTCAAAACTGGGAATTCACAAGCTGTGCTTAAGTCATACTTAAGTAAGTATCACCTTTGTGATCTGGAGCAGATGCAGGGCTATTCGTTAGACTCTTCTTTCTGTCTGTGTCCTATATTTCATTGGCTATACGCCTTCCGGTTGCCACAGAAGTGAGCAGGGCGAATACAGGTAAGTCTTGCTTGCCATATGACCTTAATCTTGGTGCAGAACCAGGTGTGTTCTGTGCTCCTAAAAAGCAACATGTGATCATGCAATTAAAGGCAGTCATAAACTTAATTCTGGCAATTCCTGACTGGGAATCTTAGTTTTGCAATCTTTGTGGTGTTTTGTAACCTTCAATTTTTTTTTTCCTAAATGTAAAATAATACTTACACTGCTGTAGTAGATAGCATTACGTTATGTATTTAGGCTTTCGTCAGTAAACCAACAGATAGTGTGTGCTTGCAGAATTTGATCTTTCAAGAAGATAAGCAAGGCAAGAAGAATGCTCAGAGAAGGAAACAATGGAATACTTTTTATGTGCTTAAAACACACAGATAATTTCTCTAGAGCGTAATATAACAAACATAGGCCTAACATGATTTTAGGTTATCATTAACTAGTGCATTTACTTGTGTGAACAGTTTGGAAGTGGTTGGGTGAGACATTTCTTCCATGTGTGGTAGAGTTTGGTTTTGAATTTTATATCCAAGGTACATATGCTGTTGGGTTGTGCCTGTGTGTATGCATAGAGAGGGGTAGAGAGAGGACACAGGCATATGGCTGGCTTAGTGACACAGCTCATGATGACTGAGCAGACACTGGTTTCTGCTCAGTGTAATAGGAGCTTCTAGCTTTTGATTAGTGCATGTAGAGTTAATTTTTCAGATGGCAGCAATGTGATGTTGCTTTCTCTGGGATTTTTGCCCCCTCTTTGTCCTTTTCCTCTCTTGTTCTGCTGTGAATGGAAGGGTTGTAGTTTTAATGCTGGTACTTGAATTCATCTTAAGCATGGTGGCTGTCAGTGTCATCTCTCCCATCGCTTTATGCAACTAGCACAGTTTTTCTGCATCTGAAGATTTCCCCTCTCTAGCAGTCTTATTTCTCTTAGTGCATACTCTCTTCAGTTTACTTAGTGACACCTTTTGCTCTTTTCTTGGCTTTTAACTTTCTGATGTCTCCTTTTTCTTTTGTGGTTTTTTTTTTTTCCCTCTTTAGTTAACAAACCTGAACTTGGCAAGTGGAGCTATAAGCAAGGGGAATGCAGCCGCCTCACAGAGCTACCAATCACCACTCAACAAAAGAGGGTCATTGTGGGCTGTTCGGTCAGACACTCAAATAGCTGACAAAAGATCTGTCACTTCAGCAGTCAGGTAAGTTAAAATTGCTGCTCCAGCTTTTTGAAGAAGAATGCAATGCACTCAGGAGTTCATTTGTAACTTGTGTTTGGCTTCTTGCTCAGAAGATAATATCTAAGGACCTAGTACTGGTTCTCAGGACTGTCCTAGAAACTTGACCTATGAAAACAGAGCTATGTTCCCAGAGCTAGCAGGTTCATGGTGAAATAAAGGCATGGATGAACATGTAGAATGAAAGGGAAATGTCTGTTTGATCATTTCTCATGTCTGCATCTGTAAGTTTAGGTTTGCTGGTGTTGAAACATACATGCAGAATGCAAACTTATATCTGATACTGCAGAAAACTCCACTAAGGCCTCATCATCATGCTTTTCCCTTGAATATCAAGTTTAGATTGTGCGAAGAAAGAGCAGCATCTTGCAGTGTTCATAACAGTTTCTTTTTCATATGGCTTCTTTATGCTCTTTGTTAATTTTGGACATTGGAATTTATATTTATGGCTGATATACTCATGGGACTCAGGGCAGAGGACTGTGATTCTGCAGTAAAACCGTTCTTTCTGGGATTGAAAGAGCAGCAAAATTAACGCCAAAGCATTCTGGATCTTGGAAGCTAGGAGCAAGGTGAGCTTGCTGCAATAGACTGGGCTGAATATAGGCCTAGAACTGCTGAAAATTTGAGTTCTTCCTTTGTCACTTTAGTAAATACTACTTATTCCTTTGCATAAGCCTTAATTTTTGTCTTTTAAAATAGAATAATGAGGCAGAACTTCTCTAACACATGAGTTTAGGACTGGAAAGCACTGTATACATGAAAATACTGATTTTTGGTGCCTGAATACTACTGGAAAATGGAGGGAGGTGAGAGAGGCAGGCACATGGGGCGAAAGGCATGTGACTTGAGTGGTCATCCTTTCCCACATGGGTCCTTCAATAGGAGGATTGGAATGGGATTTGGAAAGTAAAATTGTTCTTATTTCATCAGTCACTGCTTTTCATCCTGCCCAAAGAAGAGGAATGCAAGAAATGAATTCCTGACCTGTTTCTGTTCCAGCATAATGTTTGCCTCTGGGGTTTAGAGTTATTGAGAGAGGTGGTGGTGATTCTTGGAGGCCAGCCAGGTGAGCTATTACCTAATCCAAATAAAGAACTTATCCAACAGGTGTCAACTGCCTTCCCCTCCTACATAGCTTGAGAGCGCAGCAGAGTGCAGGCTGTCCTAGAGCTTCTGTTCCTTTCTCAACTCTGCTTGCACCTCTGCATGGACTCACAGACATAGCTGGAAGAGGATTACTCAGCATTAAAATCTTCTATTGCAGAACTCTGCAGAAGTTACTGTAATTACCATGTTGCTCTGAAACAGTTTCAGTTATATGTTACCTGTAGATCTGAGAACCCACCATTTAATGCCCAGAACTCCACTCTGAATGACTTACAGGGTTGTGCTTCATCTAGCATTGTATGCATAGTTCAGTGCCTTTAGAAATTCTTTTTTATTTTGTACAGCAATCCAAAAGTACCTCAGAACTGTCCGGCCACAGCTGGTATGAGATCCTATCTTCAAACCTTTTATGAACCATTTGGTCTTTTAGTACTTTAGCTGCTCTATTTTTATCCTCAGAGCAAGAGACAGAAAGGTGTCTTAAGACTCTTTATTGAATTACTTTATCTTCATGGCTGCTTGTATTGAATGGCCAGAATACAGAGAGTTAAAAGTTTTATGTAAATCTGGAAATGAAAAACAGGGATTCTTGAGGCAGTGCTGGATTACTTGGGCTGTGAACTTTTATTTAATGAGAGAATTCCAAAAGGAATATCAAGGCCATGATATATGGAGATGGCTATCTTGTATTGTAAATGCCTTTTTTGCTACTTAATCTGTTATATTGGAGCAAGCAGTTCATAGAGGGTCATCTGATGGGTGTCAGCCTGTGCTCAGTGCTGGATGACTGTTTGAAGAAAAGTTTCCTGTTTTGTTCCATTAAGGTTCTGGTCTATCAGTCGTAGAATTCAGCAAGGATGGAAATGTTTTGTAAATGGGTCTCTTATCTGGCTTGCACTTGGCTTCAGTTCAAACATCTGCCTCTGAAACTCAGTCCTTACAGTTTTTGTATGGCTCTGTGGTAAATCTAAGCCATTTTAGTGCTGTTGAGGTTTGTTTGAAAATTTTAGTTTGATGCTTGCAATCTATAGGTTTTGGGCTATTCTTACTGACAAATCTTCCTCCTCTTTAATTTCCACTCTCCCAGTACTGACTTATCTAAACGTTTCTCAAAATAAGCTCTCCCTTCTTTTGTTGAATTCTTTTGACTGTATGAGATGAGGTGCCAAATCAGTAGTCTGCTCGCCAAAAGGCAAAGGAGATCTCAAGTTTGTAATATAGAGACAGAGAACGGTTCTGGATATGTTAAAATGTGATTTTATAAATCTGCATTGCTGTGCCTTTTGAGATTTTTTTTTTTGGGTCCCTTTCTATAAGCATTGGCCCTATTCCCACTGAAATGATGGTTTAGGCTTTCACTGTGCACCAGACGCAGAAGCCTGCAGGGCTACACAAGAGGTGAGATGTTCCAAGATGTACATGGGCTTACTTCTGACTACCGTAACATGGCTGCCAGCCTCTGCCACGTTTGCTGCGGCCTTGCCTTTGTTGTCCTCTGTAGCTCATTGAGGCTATGCCAAATCTTTAACCCTAGTCCTGTCTCAGTGCCCTATTCCAGTTCTATCTCTGCTTCTCACTCTATCCATTAGGCAGGATTGTCACCCTTTCACATTCTGCTGTAAAGGCACTAAATGTGGTTACATGTTTTGTAGCAGAAGTATTTAAGATTCCCATACATAATTTTAATCAGAATTTTACTAATGTAATCTAAGGACAACAAATATGAAAGTGATTCCTCATTATCCTGTGAAATTAATTTCCAGTCACTGAAGCCAAGACCTTACTAGAACTGCTCTTAAAAAAGCATTCTCTTGAAAGCATTCTCAGTTGCATAATAAAGGTAAAAAATCAGGTGTTTAAGAGAACGATGCTTGTTGATTCAGAACCCAAACTATCTTTCCTGTTACTGTACCTGTTGGCAAATAATTGCATAATCCCTCCTGGTGGGGACGGTAGACTTTCCTAGAAGCTTCTGGCACTGCAATCTGCAACTGCTTTGTCACTTGTTTTTTTGAAAAAGACAGTGGATTTCTTCTCAGAAGAATAACTTGGGCTCTGCAGGTCACTTAGTCTCCAAGACCTGGACCAAAGCTAATGAGGAAGATTTCTTTCTAACTGGTACAGATTTCTGTGTTTTCAGTGGGCACTCTGGATTCAACAGCAGCCATCCTTGCTCAAATTCATCCTTCAGAACTCATATGAGCACTCAGTTGGCAAAAATTCAGCAGTGAAATGGTCAGTGTTTTCTCAGACTTCTGTTTCATTGGCTTCTTGTTCTTTAACATCTTTCTCAAACCTAAAGACAAGACCAACCTAGCTCTTCTAAAGTACTCAGCTTTTTTTTTTTAATCTTCTGACAGATTTATCTAACTTGGTTAGGGGAGGCAGGCAACCAAGCTTCCCTGTCATCACTCAGATGGTAGAATGGCAGTCCAAATTATACCAGACAGCCTGGAAGGACTACTGCAGTCAGAAACAAGGGATTCTCCTCTTCTTACTGCTTGACATGCTCAAAATACTTCTTCACTCATAATTTCAGCCAAGGTGCTCAGGTTCATTGAGAAATGATGTTTTGTTGGCAGGCTGTCTAATCTGGGTTAAATTGTATAAAACTGGACTTTTTCAATTTTTCGATCTAAAGGTTTCCAAGTTTGGTTTGCTTCGGTGTCATTCTTAGTGATAGTGATAGCAGCAGCTGCTCAGGGGTTCACGACTGTGTGCACATACCTGCCATATGTCCAGGTTTCCAAACCGGCTCTGCTTTATATATTTTCATTTTTATTTTTACTTGCCTGGAAGTATCAAATGAGGTGGGAAGCTAGAAGATGCTGCCTAGGCATTTGGCATCTCAGGCTTTCAGGAACCCCAAACAGTATGCCTTATGTCTGGAAATTCTGGAAATATCTGATGTGCAGTAAGCATGCAGCTTTTTGAAGGAGAATCGGACTTCATGCCCGTTCACAGCATAGTTAGAGCATTTACACAGTAGGTGCTTCTGGGTCACATTGCATGTATTTACTGCTCACGTACAAATCAATTTAACAATATGGGTGCAGGAAATCCAGTACCACTTAAAACATTAGCTTCCTGTGCCTGTTCTAATAGAAAAAATGTATTAATTTATATCCCAAAAATTCTACACAGAAAACCAATTGTACACTCCACTCTCTTGCATGCCCCAGCTTGCAAACTAAGACCCCTGTTCTATACCCCCTGATAATCTTATACTGCTTTTGCAGTCTCCCAAATCAGGACTTACTTTTTATCGCTGGCCTGCCTTAGCCTTAGCTGGGTAGTGGATACCTTATATCCACCTTCCCCACCCATTGTCTACTACTGCTTCAGGCTGCTTTCATTTATTGCTGGGATTACGTGTATCACATGTTCTAGGTTTCAGATGTTCTGCTCTGATCACACCAAGTATGTATCCTTTGGACTTGTGAGAATGTGGAAGAATCTCTGACCTCTTTTGTTTGTTCTGTGCTGGTGCAAGTGACTTCTCTATTTCCATTGAAACTTTGAATTTTGTCAGAAAGACTCCAGACAACTATCACAGGTTAATTGTGGTTCACCGCTCTTGATCCTTTGTGTTAAAGGGGCAGCTTGCTGCATTTGACATAAAGGGAAAGTGAATGTGTCTTCATTGTTTCCTCAGTTTTGCTTTTGAATTTTGGAGGTGTGGCATGTAAAATAAGAATGAGGCTTAAACCCTGACTATGCAGGCTCTGAAGAGCTATGAGAAGAGTGATACTAAGATAGCCAAGAGATGTGTGAATGTGCAAGGTGATTCTCACAAAGACAGAAGGGCGAGCAGTTGATGGGACAGTCTCGCTTTTTTGGAAGACTCATGAGCTAGGCCAGGGTGGGCTTTGCATGGCAGAAGCAGCATGGATGTTGCAGTAGGGGCTGTGGGAAAGAGCTAACTATGTATGGGCTTGCAGCTAGAAGTAAGGAGAGAATTCCCAGGGATCTTGGCAGCTAACAATAAGTTTTTATAAGAATAAATCTATTTCTCTTTGTTACATATGTGTCACCTTGTAGTTCCGCATATTAAGGGTTGATAGTGACCTTATTATCTTTCATACCGTTTGTTTCAAGCTCCCAGCAGTCTCTTGCAAGGTAGAGGCTGCACGACTGCTGTGCTGTTCCACACTTGCCAAGTGGTCAGAGCCTCTTTGCTTGCACAGCACCAGGGTGCAAGCTAACTTGGAGAATGTGCTGCATTGATGCCTCTGGAGGAAATGAAGGGAGAAAGCAGTGGGCCCTGAGGGCTACACAATAGGCCTTCAGTTCAGTTTGAGCAAACTGCGTTGACCTTAACACCTCCCTAGCTAAGCAGCACAGAAGCGCGAGAGCAGCAGCAGACCAACAGCACTGAGTCCAGCCCTCTGCTAGCATGGCCATGTGTCTGTTCCTTGCTCCTCATACCGCTTCTCCTCTTCTGTTTTCTCTTTATCTTAATGCCTAAATTAATTCACTTTCTTTATTTGAGGTGGAGGAGTAATTGAGGGTGGGTACAGTGATTTTTCTGTGACTGATCCCCTGCCTGCGTCTCCTTGTCAGCTCTGTCATGCTGATTCTGCCTACGGTCCTTGAAGCAGCATTTCTGAGCGCCTTGAATTTGAGCTTTGGTCTATTATTACCTTCTGCTCAGCGGAGGTTTGAGGAGGGTCGGTGAAAAATAGAAGTACTGCCTGGGTAGCTGTACGTTATTGCAACTCATCCTGTCTCTAGTTTGTGCATGCTCTTCCTCTACCCGTGCGTATTTGTGCTCTTAACAGCCTTCCCTCACCCCAGCAACCTCTTACTTTTTTTTTTACACATCTCCCAGGGTCACCAGTGACAACTTGTTAACTGTGGAAGTGAATTGGCTGACTTAAACTTCAGAAATACATGGCTTGCCTTGTATTTTTTTCTATATATATTTTGGTCACACTAAAGAAACTTGTGGTGGCAGGTCCAATTACTCTCCATCCTGCTCAGAAATCGCCCTGGGCCTCAGCACCATGGGCTGGCACAGTCCTGAAGGATCCCTGCTTCCCACAGCTAGGCCTTGGCTCTGTCTGTCTGGAGCCTCCGGGAGAGGAAAGGCGGAAAGCTCGTGACTTGCCCAGACAGTCTGAGGCCTGGCCCTGCAGCCTCGGCTCCCCAGACGCTGTTGAGTCGGACTTGGCTGGCAGCCGCCACGCTGTTACTTTTCCGAGGTAATAAGTGAGATTAATTGCAGGACCCTTTCCAGAGGCGAAGGGGGTTTGGGCCGCGTGCAGGGAGACCGTAGGAGCCAGTGCTGGGGCTGTGAGCCGGCGGCGAGAGCTGGGGCCTCGCAGCAGGGCAGAGCGGGGCACCAGCGGACTTGTTTGAGTGTGGCCTCTCTGCTCAGCTACTTCTGGGAGGATTTGCTGGAGCTGCAGCCTGGGGCCTCCCTTGGACTGGCTCTAGGTGCACACAGGGGGCACAATGTCTGCATTACCTTTGTCGTCTGGCCTTGGGCAGTTATAGTTTTTGCAAGTAGCTCTCAAAATTTGAGGGGGGCAGGTTTCTCTTTGACTGCACGACCCTTTCAGAGAAGATACAAGGATTGTTCCTATTAGTCCCAGCAAGCAGCCCACGTTGGTAGGTGGAGGGGAGCGAGACGGGAGTTTCATACTTTCCCCCGAGCCAATACTGCATAATGGTTTTCTCATTTCATCTGTCTCCGCAAACTGACCTTACCCTAATGTAAACATAGGATTTGCCACCCTGGACTGGGCTGCTAATCTGTCTAGTTCTCCCATCCTGTGTTTTGGAGCAACCACCACCACCATCTTCAGCACAGAGAATGTTCTGATGGACAGCAGTGAAATTCCCTGTCTCGGGGGGAAGCTTGCTTTTACACTCCACCTGTTAACAACTGGCTTATAGTAACTGGATTATAGTTCTCATGATACTTTCTGTTCTACGTAGTCTGGTGTGGATGTTGTTGTTAATCATATATTTTTATTTTTTGGAAAAACTGTAATCTCATTGTGCTGTAACAGTGAGTTCCACAGGTGAATTACATATTATGCAAAAGTTTCCTTTTTTAAATTTTTCCCCCCAAATTTGCCAAAAATCTCTGCACCCTTATTACATGAAGGCAAACAGAAATGCTTGTTTTATTTTCTGCACTATTTATTCTCTATGTTTCTATTATCTCCCTTCTTATTTGTCTCTCCTAAACTAAACAGTACCATTCTTTTCAAGTTCTAAATGGAAATCTTCCCAGCCCTCTAATAACTGTCTGGCTGTCTTTATAGAGATGACAAGAAATGAAAACAGTACATCAAGTAGGAGTAAAACATTAGTTTTATATAAGTAACACTATTGTATCTTTATTTTCTAACTCGTAACTTATGTATACTAATATCTTGCAGGCTTCTGACCATGCTAAACACTGAATTTTTTATTAATATGCAGTTGTTTTTCTTTGATTATTGCAGTCAATGTAAAATTGAGCAACAGGTATAGGCAGTTCATGCTGATACAATTCTTTTTTTCTTTTTTCTTTTTTTTCCTTTCTTCACCAGTGAGCTCTCCTCTTCCTGCTTTCAGCTGCCACTGGTGGATTTTGTTGGTTGTCATGGAAGTCACATGCTGTTTCTGTGCTGATAAGCTTCTAATTCAATATAGAAAAAGTTAGAATCTTTGCGTCTTGCAGTACTTGACTCATAGCCTCCCCCCAGCCATCCCTGATCTTAGATCTACGCAGGTTCTTAGGTCCTGTGTAGGTTCTAGATATTTCATGTTGTAAAGTGACCAGCAGATCTCCCTTTCCTCTGCATTTATTTAAACCTCTCAATCACCATTAAAATAGTTGCTTTCCAGAGTGGTATTCAGAGGGTTAATGTGGCCGTAGCTCTCACTTCAGTAGCTGTCATGGGGGAGGTTGACTCTGCTGCTTACAGCCTTCTAGGAATGAGGGGACCCCTGTAGTGTGGAGCTCTGTAGGAGCAGCTCTGGCCACAGCAGCCTTTCTAGAGGAGTTCTGAAAGGGTTACAAGGGAGCACTGGCTGTTTCTTTGAGCTATTTGGAAAGGACGGGCCTCAGACAGCTTGGCAGGAACCTGGGGCCCTGTTTTTTTCCAGCCCAGCCCTTCCTTCTGCACGGAGCTGTCAGGGAATCCCACGAATGTCTGGTTTCTCCCCTTTCCTAACTTTTTTAGCAGTATTTGTATCTGTCCCTGGCTCTTCCCCACACAGGGACCTCAAGCTTTGTCCATTGATTGGTCTTGCAGGTAGTGAGGTAGAAATGAAAATCATGCTACCATGCCATAGCTGTTGGAATTAGTTCACAGTTGTGTAGCTGAGAAGGGCATTGGGAAGTTTCCCAGAAGAGCGT
>NW_010526963.1:52984-55888 GCF_000687285.1 Phaethon lepturus
CTTAGGGCAGGTCCTTCTGGCCTAAGAACAGAGGGATTGAATGGGCCCATCTTTGAACTGTGCTATTCCTGTGGGTCACAGTGAGGCACTTTGAAATCTCAGAGCCGCGTGTTCTGTATCCTCCCTACCAGACACATAACATAACGTTGCTTTGTAAAAATGGAAATCCCCTTTGTAAGCCAGGCTTATGAAGGACAAGACAGGCTAGCAACCTTTCCTTCATTTGCCTCATGCTCTCCAGGGCTGTTCTGAAGTTGCACTCATTGTGAATATTATGGACATTTCCAGGTCTGCCTTGTACCTTTTTACTTCAAGAAAATGGAGGTGTCCAAGATGAGGGTAGTGTTAGAAAAGAAGTTTGGTTAGTGGTGAGACTAAAGGTCCTGAACAGCTATGTTGAAGATATTGGTGTTGTACAGGTGAGAAAGAGAAACTGAATTAGGATTATCTTGCTATCTCAGTAAGCCTGTCAGATACTGGGATCAGGGTGTGGTCTGAGATCCATGTGGAAAGCCTTTCCAGAAGGCAGCCCTCATGTGGGGCAGTCCCTGGACAGCTCTCTGAAGTCAGCAGCCAAAGGGCCTGGAGTCAAGCTCAGATGAGTTAAGGGTTTCAGTGACCAAGTATGAATGCCAGAGCAGGAGGTAGCAAAAGGGGCCAAAGGATTTTCCTTCCTGCTAGGCTTTGTTTTGGGGCTGCCTTCCATTGTACAGTGAAGTTTCCACCACCAATGCACATTAACATTTTCCTTCCAGCCTGAGCTCATGCTTTAGTTTGGCTTGCTCAGGATGAGCATGGCGCTGTTTTTGGTGGTTTATCCTGTGATATAAACAGGAATTCCCTGCCAAAAGCACAAAGAAACCCCTTTCCTATCCCTGAAAGTGTTAGTCAGCCTTTCCTGTGAAGATCCTGCTTTGTCACCTAATTTTCCCCACCCTTCAGACTGGGGGAGTTCTGTGGCTGACACAAGAGTTTGTGAATTGTATGCTGTTGGCTCCATGACAGCCTGTAATTCTCCAGGGCTTCTCTGGGCTGCAGGTATCAAGCAGCAGCTATTTGTGAGCTATGCAGGGCTCCGGCATTTAACAAAACTCTCTCTTAAAAAAGAGAGAGGTGGAAAAAAGAAAGCAGCATAAAAGAAGTCAGGAAGTATTTCAGCTTCCCTATGCGCATAGTGGCGGTTTTGCTTGGTGATCCTGTTCACTAGCTCCATCGGTTTTTGAAGTGTACATATATTCTGTAATCTGAAAAAGATGGGGCAACCAGAACTCCACTGTGGAACACCAGCTTTTTGTTTAGGGAATAGTGTGAATTATAACAATGAGTAAAGTTAGTGGTTAGCAGTACTTTCCCAGTCTTTACCCAACACTAGATACTGTCAGTCAGTAAGTAGTTTGACCAAAATGTTCTGGATAAGAGGACTTGGTTGGTAATGAGCAAGAAAGCATTTTGGTGGCTCAGAAAAGCTGGTTATTGGATTGTCCAGAACCAGTGCCAGTTACAAAGTTGGTTTTTTTTTTTTTAAGTGCACTGTTAAAGGTAGTCTCTGCAGTGTCAGGATGGAAATACCGATGTATCCAGAATTTTTTATCACGAGCAGTTATTTCTAGGGTTTCATTCTGTAACAATCGTTGAAAGATGGATATCCTCTTAAAAAAAAAAAAAAAAAAAGGTGGAAAAAGCTAGGTAGTGCTTAAAGATGCCACAGTTTCCAGACACTCTCCTGTTGCACTCACTGAACTTTTATTAACATTTCTCAAGCAGTTACTGTCCACAGCACACTGTGGGGGAGAAGTCAAGGCAGCCTGGCTGATCCAAGTCTACTGAAAACTGGCCCTGAGACAACAACCTTCATTAAAAGGAATTTCAAAGAGAGAGCGCCTTATCAAAGACACTGTTTGTGTTCCAGCTGCTGGCATGCATGATGTTGTATGGCTTCTTTGCCTGAATTTCAGATTGCATCTGGCTCATTAAATGTCTTCCACTGCCCTTTCTATCTTTCTGCTATCTGGCACATGGGACTTGACTGAAAAGTTAGTCTAAGATGATTGCTATCTGGCAGTGCTGCACATGCTACTTGGCAACTGTCTGCCAGGGATGGTCAGCCTGCGTAAGAGTCACCCTTTGGTGCAAAGGGGCTGTGGCTTATGTGGTCTTAACTTTTTGTATGCATAGAGAATTCTTTATTTGCTTGTTGCTGAAAAAAAATTATTACAATCTTCTCTGTGAAGAATGTAGCCAAATTGGGCTGTGAATGTCTTCAGTGTTGAAAGTTGAGTTTTCTTCAAAATTTGTCTCAAAACTTTCAGTTTGGTACACTACCTGAAGAGGAGGAGGAAACCTCAGGTTTGGACCATCTGTTTCTTTTTTGATATTGGGATAAAGATGCTGATGAGTAAAGAGGTGTCAGCTTCACTTAACGTTTTGAAAAGCTGCAGATGCTGAGACTTAAAATTGAATAAGTTTAAGAATTTTGTTTCTTGCTGCTGGTGGTTGGGTGTAGATCTGCAAGGAGGTAACAGGCATACCAACGAAGGCTTGGCATTCTTAGAAATTGTTTGAACTTTCAGATCCATATCTCTTTACAACAAATATAGCATTTTCAGGGATTTTTCTGAGATTTTAGCCACAGAACAGCATAAATGGAATAATATTCTTTATATTAGTCAGAAGGTCAGGTTTGATGCCTATGTTGGCCTTTTATGGTACTGATGAATAAGTATCTAGGATTTAAGGCTTCTATCACTTATAAATAATAATTCAGAATTTCAAATGAGAACTTTCCAGTACTCATTAAAGACAACATACTGCTTAGAGTGTAGTGACTTCTACTTCCCATGGCTGTTTCCTAAAAGATCTCTAACTGTGGTAGAAAAAACTTGAAATAACTTGTTAGAAAGAGTG
>NW_010526963.1:55919-62535 GCF_000687285.1 Phaethon lepturus
CAATGTGTTTCTATCTCAGCTCCACTAGAAGACACTTGGGTGTAAGATTCTTTGACAGTGTCATGATGCCAAAGATTTTACTTCTCTGTAAATATCTTCTGATGGATGATAATTTGAAGCAGTTAAAGGCTTTCCAACTCAGGCAGTCAACATGGCAAAGAGAACACAATTTCATCCATTGTAAAGAAACCAACAAGGAAAACAGTGTATATGGAAGATCTTGAAACTCTGAGAGCCCCAGAAGTGATTCTTCACAGACTTCGCTGTTCTTAAGATGAGGTGCATTAATAAAGACATCTCTTTCCAATAAATAAGTGCATGTAATACCTCCAGAATATTCTCCAAGAGAGTGGGATTTTGGTTCCTACTGACAGCAATCCCCCTAGCTTTCAGTTTTCAAAATTCCTTAAAAAAAAATAAATCAAGGAAGTTTTAGAGCTTATCCCTTATGAACAGTTCCAACAAAGGCTGCCTATTAACATTTTTTGGAACAGCTTTCATAGAATTTGGTTTTGAATATTGAAAACTTGCTAATCTTTCTTCAAATTTGAAAACCCTCAAGAAGGAGCTGTGTTTTAATGTGGAATTAATTTCATTTAAAAATCCATAGGAACAATAACTTTCTCTGTTATCTATTAAAGGTCACAAATATTTTATTTTTTAAATTTATATAAATAAATGCATATAATAAATTTAAAGTATCTGTATTAAATAAAATAACTTAATAGGTACTGGTAAAATAATTTTGAAAGCCTAGTTTTAATAACTGGATTATTCTGGTATATTTCAAGAAACTTGGATCCAGTCCATTTTTAGTCATTTAAATATTTTGTCCTTCTGTTGAGGAAGTGACAAACCAACTGATTTTGTTTTTTTCCAAGGTCAGAGTCATGTTTTCATTTGTTTCTGAGATTCCACTTTTTTGCTGCTGATGCTAGCCAAAATGATTTAAATACGAAAGTATCCTCTACTATCTGTGCAAAGAGAATGAGTTATGCACAAATTTCTAGGTTGTTTTGAAGCATAGGGGACAGAATATGATTCATGTAGTGCAGTGGTTTTCTTTATTGGTATTTTTGTAAACAGAACAAATTATTTGTTAACATATTATGACCTCTAAAGCACTGCAGAATCTGAGTATGTGAGTCTAGACTTAGGCCTGTGTTACTGAGGAGCATTTCTGTGAAAGGAAAGAGAACTATGGTGCTGGATATTTTGTTGTTCACATGTCTCACTCTGAAATTATCTAAATTCCTGATACCATGTAATTTCATAGATTGTTAATTGTTCTGCTTGTTGCTATAGAATGCATAGTTGTTTGCATCTTGTTTATCGAAATCTCACTCTAGTTTTTACTAGAGTCTATATTGTTAGGTAGAAAAACTAGGTAACAACTACTCTAGAAAAAAAATGGAAAGTAAAGACAAATGCCTGTTACTCACCTTTATGCGAGGGCTTGCTTACTGTCTTATACTCCAACTAGTCTCTAGAGATCCATAAACACAGCACACAACAGGAAGGTTAACCTCTTTGCAAATGTTACCATGTTCAGCTCAAGCCATCTGAAGGCTATGTTTGGACTCTTATTTGTCTCTACTACTAACTCATTTTCTGTGAAATGTGCCAGTTGTGGCCTTTGTGAGGAAAGTGTACTCTATTTACAACATTTGCAGAAACATCATGAAAGGCATCAAGTATAAAGCAGCAGCATATAATGGAGATTTCTTGATTGGAAACTGGACACTATTGTTGTTGTCCTCTCTTGATGTGCCTTATCTATGCTAGGAGGGGACTCTTGAAAGAACATTATTGCACTAAGTGTCTGGGATATTTTAGTCTGCCCTTATAAGGGTTTAGTATCTGCAGCTGCATCTTTGATGTGCTCATGCTTAGCATTACATGCAATCACTTGGTGAAATTCCTGAGGTAGTGATTCCATGGTTCCCATCTGTGTTCCTGAGTCTGGGAGCTTCTGACTAATTATACAATTTTCTCTGTACGCTGTAGGAAACAATTCCATTTTGGCTCTAGAAAAAGGCATTGGGTTGGACTGCAATATAGGATTGCATAACTTTTTTTCATCTTTAACCACAAATTCCTATGAAAGCTATTGCACTTCCTCTGAGGATACCTGCTTTTGGCTTTTGGTTTCCAGAGTCATTAGAAATATTCGACACCCATATACAGTCCAGACCCCAAGGAGAAAAGATGGATACAGTATGCAGTTGGGATGACCAGCAGAGCTGGCACAACTGCATATAGACTCTTCTGTCCACAGTGGAGGAGGAAACATCACAAATATGGGTGCCTGTTCAAATGGACAGAATCTAAAAGCTTTTTTCTAGGTGCTGCAAATAAAACCAGTGCTTACAATCTCTGCCTCCTAGCCTGCAGTTGTAGGCAGAGGCAGAAATCTCATGTAAAAGACTTCAAGCTCTAGGTGATCCAAGTAAGTTTTGTGCAATTTGAGCATCTTTTGCAGACAGCGTTTGACAGAGAGGAATCTTTCAACAAATCCTAGACAAGTCTGGGAACTGCCTTTTAGAGTGTGCCAGTTCTTTGTACTACACAATATAATTATCTGAACATCCTTTTACTCATCTTCCTCCAATGACAAACTTTGTCTGTCATAAGATCTAGCAGTTTCCTGGAGAAAGACATTGCCGGCCCAGTTTACTGAGGTAAGCCTGGGCCTTTTCTGTAGTTTCAGAGGTGTAATGACAAATTTCCTCTCCTCTGTGCTTAATTGTGGTCTGTCAGCTGGCCTGCATGGTCAGCGTGTGTGTCCCTGCCTGCTGGGGAAAGAGGGAGACAACTGAGTGATTTGGGGCTCTCCCACAGTTTTCCACTCCACCACCTGCTTTGGAAGCGGCTGTAGAACTGCCAAACATGCCGAAGTGGTTAAGTGTACCAGCTCCTAAAGAAGCTGAAGGGGAGGAGTGGTTCTTGCCTGATGGGTTTTCAAAGGGAGCTGAGACTTTGAAGTTCTGTTTAAGCAGCTGCCAGGTATGCTGCCTCAGCCCTGTGCAGCACTTCTGCCCCCAGCCTTCGTGTGTTGCATTCTTCTTTACAGTGCCAGGATGGAGAGAGGGAAAAAAAAGAAAATTAATTAAATCAAGAGTGTGGGCATTAGAAATAGTGTTGCTTTATTATGTTTTACCCTTTGAATTACAGTGCCTTGTACCATGTGTCAGTGAAGCACTTTGCACTTGCTCGGTCCTATTAAAGTAATAAATTTATTTCACTTTGGTTTTCTTTGCCTTTCTAATTACCGCTTCCTCACCTCTCTTCTGCTTTATGTCGCCTCTCAAAATAATTAGTAATTTTAGTCTTTTGTTCTGTAATGGCCAAATAGAATAGGGAGAGAGCTACATCCATGACGCCCCAGAACTCCCTGCTGAGACTAGAAGAACCAGATCATCTTTCCAATACGGAAAGGGAGACAGAGAAATGTGGTGGCTAAACCAAGGCTTCATATAAAGCCTCTGTTAAAGCAGGAACGGACACCACTCACTGCTGCATCTGCTGGAGGCAGTTAGCTGGGAGCTTCCCCTTTATTCACTTAACTCTTCTCTGCCAGAAACAAGAGGCTGTAACTCAGTTTATTCCACTCAATATTGAACTTCTTTCTGATAATGTGAATTCCTCTGTGATTTTTTTCTTGTTGAAATACTGGGTTACTGGAAATGCTGCAGGCTGAGCTATTTTCAGGCGAAGAAGTAGATAGATCCCAACAGGAGGTGGGAATTTATGGAACAGCATTAGGAGTGGAATGGGGACTGTATTCTGTATAGCTTAAAACAAAAGACCAGCAAGGAGGCCAAAATTGTCGTAAACTGGAATAGTCTCTTCTGGCAAGGCAACATGCTTCTGTGGTATTAATCCTTAGAGGACGAAGTGCCAAAACATGGGGAGTTTCTTGCTCTGCAGTAGTTCAAGAGCTTGCTTTTCCAGGTGAGGCGTTATAAAAATAAAAGTCTTTCCACTCTTTTCTTGCAGTTCTTTATAATCCATTCCCGGTATGTCACCACCAGTTTCTGGAGGCAATAGAAGGGGACAGATGCATAGGCAGTTTTGGGAAGGAGGTGCACTGTTTTTTGTTCAAGTGCTGGCTATAGTTTTTTCAAAAATATTTTTTCTTTCTGTATTAAAAATTGATAACATGTAATTAAAAATGGAACCTGCCATTCTGTTCTGAAGTTGGTTTTTTTTTTTTAGGCTGCATTTTGGCTATCAACAAAATACAGCAAATTTGTTTGAAAAATATCTTGTGGATTTTTAGGGTGGAATTTTTTAATGAAAAATAGTTTTCTGCAAGTAGGTTATCTCTGGAGGATTCTTAGAAGGAACACTACAGACCTGGAAAACTTCTGTCAGTTTTAGCTTGAGAAGAGCATTCCTAGGAATTTGTGGTGCCTTGGTTGAAATAAGGACTTCCAGAAAGTATCTTCCATTACCTCTAAGGAAGTTGGGTGACGGAAAAATAGCACTTACCTTTTACAGTACAAATACAGTGTTGTGTGGCCATCATGAGGCTTGCAGGAATTCCAGGAAAGTTAGTTGTAAGACAGGTAGCACCACAACCCTGTGATTTCTTTGATGCCAAGGTTGCCATGCTGCTCTTAGGATGGCTGAAAGTCTGTATGTCATGGTTTGTGGGCAGTATCTATCTGTGGTCTCTGTATCAGTAGCCTTTTTTTCTCTCTCTTCCCCCTGCCGCCCCCAGCAGTGTGTGCATGATAGGATGGTCTTCTCTATGCAGCATATACAGTTACTGGGTCAGCTTCTGTGATAGGTAATAGCTCATGCTAGTATTCTCTCTTTGTGGATCTGAGCGATTCCACCACTATTCCCTGATAATATTTTATGTAATCGCTTTGTTACAGACTTTAGAAAAGTGTGTGCTGACACAGAGTCACCTCTTCCTATTCTTTAACCCATTGCAAATATTCATGTAGCCACATCAGGTGAGTTATCTTTTTACAGGAGGTCAAGGTAAAAAAATTTCTCCCTTAACTCCAGCCTAACAGAACTGCAAAAGGAACCTGAGGAGGAAAAATGTTTTGTTTAACAGGTGGGAGATCACTCTCAAATCCAGTTTGTTTCTTGTCATACTTTGTTACCTTATCTAAATCCACGTGAGGGACAAGGAGAGCAGAAACTACATATGGAATCAAGTTTATAACATGGGGAAGAATGCTAGAGATGCTTCTTTGTCCAGCATATAAGTGCCATCAGGCTTAGGGAACTGTGTAAGTCTGTCTTTTTTATTGGGAAACTCTTTGAGCTTCATTACTTTGGAGCTAGGCTGATGAATTTCAGTTGTTTAAGGAAAAAGGTCTCTTTGAGGACCTTTACTCTGCCCTTGTATCAGTGCTTGGGGAATTATCCAAAACCAATAAACTGTTAACTACAAGCGTACAGCCTCACAGCAAGGACCCAGAGAAGTGACCTTTAGTTCTGGGTTTGTATTTTTTTTCTTATTTTATTGTATTTCAGCAGCTAGATATTATACAGCCTTAGTTGTGTTACTGAATTATAGCAGCAGATGCATCTTGCTGGTGCCATGCTGCTGTTCTACCTCTTCGACCTGTAGTATTTCTCTCAATGTGGCTGTGGCCCAGCTAACTTTCAGGTGACAACTTCCACAATCCCTGATTAAGTGAATTTGTACATCTTTGCTATGGAAATACAGAACAGATTCTGGCCTTCCCTTTAGGTATATAAATTAAAAATGTAGAAGTGTTGCTTCTTTTGTGAAGTTCTGTTATCTGGCTATAATTCTTGGCCTTGAAATTTGTAGGCATGATGTCAAGGAACTATATACTCCAACATGCTTTGTCCCCATAGACCATCTAAGCTGTCAGATTCATCAAGTCTTCTCTAAGAAACACTCATCACAGGGTCTTCACCTACCACATAACAAGATGATAGGTGTACTGGATGTCAAGCAAAGTTGATTGCTTTCATGAACTTCAGTGCAAATTTTATGGAATCTAGAGGCTTGTCATGTTCTGTTAGAGGTTTCTTTGTGGACTTAATATTTAAACAACAAAACACCTGAAGTTAGGAGCATATGACATCTCTACTCCATGGTCACACGGCACAGCTAAAAAAGTCATTTGGGCCTCAAGTGGTATGAGACCTGGACAGCACAACCCTGGAGGAACCCTTAAGGCCCTGTAGTGTAATGCCATCCTGTGGTATGTCTTTTGGGAGACTGGTGGTGGCAGGGGCAGAGTGCTTTGAGTATTCTTCCCCTGTCTCATGAATCCTAACCCTAGAAAACTCAACAGCCTGTTGTTTGTTTGTTTGTTTATTCTTCTCAAGTGTTCTAGATTTCACCAGTTTAGCCCAACTGTAACTTTTCACTTGCCTCTTGAGACTTAAACAAGGGGCCTGAGCTGCTTTCTTCATTCCCTGGATTCTCTTATTCAGTAGGATCTTGCAGCTGTTGTTTGAGCACATATAGCAAAGAGCACCACACTCTGGGAAAGCCTATGCAGGAGGAAACTTAATGGAAAATATTAAGGAGAAAAAAATGTGTTTGATGGACTTTTTATATTGGGGGGGGGGGAAGAAAAGAAAAGGGGGGGGGGGGGATTATTTCACTGAA
>NW_010526963.1:62587-113725 GCF_000687285.1 Phaethon lepturus
TCCCTGTAAACTGTGTGAGCGGCTTTTCAAAGGAGGCATTACAGGGTGCAGGGCTAACTTACTGGTCCTGACTTAACCCTTGCCTCTCTGGAGAGAGGTAGGGAATATGGCTTTCCAGGAGAGATTAGTGACTTTAATTACGGACCCAGTCATAAGCATATTTTAGACAGATAGTGATGCCCATTTACTGTTTTTGTCGTCACGTGCTACTGCTGCTATCCACCCAAAAAAATGCAAATCTGCTTGGATAAAGCACTAAAAATATATATGGCTAGGAATAGAGCCCATCAGTCTCTTCCAGTTTGGTTTTCAATAGACTTGCCTTGCAGTGATAGAGGAAAAATAGAATGTCAGTACAAGTCATGTTTTGTGTTGATCCATGCTAGGATTTTACAGTGGAACCTCTGCAATGAGGAATACCTTACCCACCTCCAAGTGGTGCAGTATTGTATTTAAGTTTCTGTTACTTTGAATTCTGTGGTGTGTATTCACCCCAAAAACTCTGCCTGGACTAGGAGAAGTGATCAAATTTAAGGTGGTACTTAACACGTCTAAATCTGAATGACTTACCTTAATCAAAGCATAGCTAGACAGTGCAGTGAGGTAACTTCTCTGAGCCCACCTGCTCTGTCTGAACTTAATACTTGAAACTTGGGGGCGGACACACACATGACATGACACAGTTCAGGCAACTGCATGTCAGATTTAAGCAGGTAATCTTCCCCAAGACTTCCTTATGAGACCAGAATGATAGCAGGTTTCTGTGTTATGTATGTCTTGCTGTTAAAATATTTTTGTAGGTTGTGACTCTGTGTGCAGGTGTGGAAGTATGTGCAGGAAACACGAAGTGAGAACCACCTTCCACTCACTAAAGCTCACTCCTGTGTTAGCATTAATTGAGGGTAGAAAGGCTATGTGATTTTATTAATCTAGATCACATGGAGGAGATATGCTCAGTTGCCTTCATTGCTTCTCCAGTGACCTGATGAGCAACAATAGGAGGAAGGCATTGAACTTTGCAGCCAGCTGACTGTTAGTTTTCTTCTTGATTTAGCCTTTCTACTAGTGAATTTCAAAGCTGCTATGTGTAAAGAGAAGAAAGTAGTAGTGTTTACCTACCAAGTATTCTCCAGATCAGAGAGACTGACAGTATTTTGCAACTGGCATGGAGCCAAGGATGCTACTAGAGGCCCAACAAAAATTGTCTCCACTGAAGGGTAAATATTTCATTTTGTTTGGTAAGACTGGCAAGTTTAGTGCTCTTGAAAGTAAGAGGTTGATAATGCCAGCTAAATCCGGGAATAGCTGAGGTAGATTAGGCCTTGCCTGCAGAGGTTTTCCAGTGCTCCATAATCTCACCCTGCCCTTCCTCTGCTAGACTGTCACAAGGCTGTTTTGATGCACTTGAATTTCTAACCTACTACACTCATGTCCTTGCCTGTATATGCAGACCCAGGACCTAAAATGCACTTAATTCCTGATCTGCAGCAGAACTGAGTAGGCATTACATTGCTTTTGTTATAAGAAAATCTTTTTGCTCCAAAACCCAGATTTTTCAATGGCAGGGAAATAGCAGGAATAATTTTCAGAAGCTAGCGAGCAGGAACTATATTATACAGCAGCATATGCCAGGAAAGAAGGAAGCCTATGAACTTTGATAGTTCTTGCAGAATAAAGTGAAGGAGCAAGAAGGCAGTGGGCTTTCTCTCTATAGCTATCATGCATGCACATCTGGAATAATGTGCTCAGTTTTGACCACTTGCCTAGTCCCAAATACTGATAAAGTGGAAAAAGTTCAGAGAAAAGTAATATACAATCAAAGGCCAGAAGGGACTGAGTTAAGGAAAAAGATGAAGGGAGTTAAGTGTGCCAAGGCTGGCTAAGCTCGAAGAAGGCATAGCTCTAGTAGTGAAGGTTTAGACCTGAAATAAGAGGAAGGTCATGCAATGAAACAGGGAAAATATAAGTTTAATTGGAAATCTCGGGGAGAATTCTTGACACTGAACGTGTACCTGCCTGTGGAGTTGTGCAGCTGAGAGCGTAACACATAGAATCCTTCAGCCACTGAAACGTGCTAATCTGTACCACAAGGAGATGAGTTGGATGCTTTTGCTCACATCTTTGTTTTTGAATAAAATTCTTGTAACAACATCAACTCTCTCCGTTGAAAGGGGGAATTGTGAGAATAGCAGAGGGAGACTCCTGACATTTGCTAGTAATTATGCACATTAAAATGTCCTGGGATGCTTGAATTCTGCCTCTGGTAGCTATTACAGTTAACCTGTGAATGGATCTGGAAATTGTAGTTAAATCCACAGAACTTTTCATGTTCTTTGCCTAAACCAGCTCAGTTCCAAGGCTTTTCACATGGACCTTGTACACCTTCTGTTGTCTTATGGCACAAAGTTACTTGTGGTAAAAGCCTCTTGTGTAGGTAAAAGTAGCCTGAGCTGCTGGAAAAGTGGGAAGCTGAAGAACTAAGGCTGAAACTATTAAAAGATGCCTGCATCTGTGCCTCATCACTAAGAAGGGAAAGTTTGATTGATGGTCTGGGACAGAAACTCTCCTACATCTCTGCAACACCTTCACCACGGGAGATTGTTTTTGTCACTTTGAACTGGATTTGAACCCAAAATGCAGTTCCACGGGTTTATTGTGCCAATGCAGCCTTGACAGGCTGCCCATTAACTTTAAAAGCTTTTCCTTGGCTTCTCTTGCAGAGCTCAAAAGCAGATTGCAGGCCAGGTGATGGCATCCTTGTTTTATACAGGCCAGCTGCCTCCTGCCCCTTCCCTGTCTCCCACTACCTCACCATGGCGAGTTCTGGACAGCTCCCTGTGCCTCGGAAGATCTCTCAAGTCCCAGACAGAGCTCTTTCAAGGAATATCAAAAATGCTTTGTTTGCCCCTGTTTTTTTGGGAAGCTATCTTTCTTTCATGCCGCTGCTGCATGTTTTAGGTGCTTGCATGTTCCAGCAATCAGAGCTACAGAACATGCTAAAATGCAGACTCTTGCTGACTAAACTGGACCAAAGTCACTCTTTCGTAGACACCCCTGATAACAGCAGAGGCCAGGAGCAAACCATTCTCAAAGACTTGTTGCTCTGTTTTTCAATTTTTAATTTATTGCTTTTGAAGCTCAGGGGAGGGCAAGAGGGAGAAAAGACACAGAAAGGCCTCGAGGCAAGCGGCGCTGTGAGAGGCCCGACAGTACTGCATCCCAGCCAGGCCCCCAGCGTCCTGGGCTTTGTCCCACTATGTTTATCATTGCTCCATAGCCAGCCCCAATCTAGGGCCTATTGTTAGGGATGGAAGAAGTATGTAGTGTGCCAAAGAAAATGTTCTGTGTTTTTCTGACTGCCTGAACATAAGTCAGCAGGATGCTGGGAGCTGCCACACTAGACAGAATCATTAGTTACTATGCCAACTACTTTCTAGCAGCTGGTGCCCACCAAGGCATTGTACCGAAAGCTTCCTGGACTTGTCATACCACCTGAATGCCCTGTGGGAAAGAAACTGCTGCCCAAGGTTGTCTTGCATTCCATGGCAAGGTGGGAGCACTGGATTATAAATGCACTGGGTTCCCTTATTGCCAGTAAAGGCCCTTGTTCATCCTTAGCTGCAGCCTTTACAGGAAAGGATGCAAAATACTTTCATTGTCAGCTTATTTCCTCATTTAAAAGGAGGATAATGCTTTTCTCAGTTTGCTAGACCTCCAGCTATACTGACTCCTGCTGTGATCCTATCAGTTCTCACAAACTAAGCAGGGCTAAACATAGAGGAATATTCTTCAAGAATGCTGAAGCTTCACTTTCACAAGTAATTTGAGCCTAGTTTGCATTGCCTTTCAATGGGATGTTTGAAACTTTTCAAAAGTGCCTGCTTAGTAAGTGATACATGGGGAACACCAGTATGCTTCATGAATTGGTATTTGTTGCCTGCCACACAGGAGCTGGTATCAAACAAGTGCCCAGCCGTGCCATTGGAAGAAGATTTCAGTTGAAACATAAATGAAAGCCCTACGTGTAATATTTATGATACTTAAAAATCCTTAAATGTTTTTTGGGAACACTGGAAGCTTTAAACCCAATTTATATCCAAATCATGCATTAAATTATATTCTGAATCCCTTTTATTCCTGCATTGCCCTCCTTTCCCCTTGCCTCATTATTTCCTTGTAGTTTCACTTTGGTAAAGATTTTTCTTTGCTTTGTCCTCTGCTGTTGTCTTTTATTGTCTGATGTTACCCTTCCAGCAGTGGTTGTGCTTTGTCAGATGTTTGAATTAGTTACTTGGGATTAGTGGATGCTAGGAGAAGTGTGGGCTATCATTAGTGGTTACCCATGTCATTCTTTTAGTAGGGACTTGCTGTATGTCAGATAGTTCTTTGTAACTATGAGATTCTCAGTGGAGTGGTGTTCTGTGGTATTGTTTTGCCTACAGCTTCAGTCCTTGGTATTCCTTTCAAATCTGTTTGAAGTGGGAACAGAAGCCAGTTCTCCCCTTTCTTGTAAGAGCTGATAACCACATCCCTTCTGTACAGAAGCTGGATTTCACTGAGACTTTTTTCTGTAGTCAATGAACAAATGTATTAATATTTTATTAGTATTTAGTATTTTAGTACACTAGCATTAGATACTTGATCTACAGTTGATTGCATAAGGGTTGCTTACATCTGAAAGGAGCTAATGAACTGGAAACTAGAGCAGAGAGGGAATTTGGAACCAGAAAATCTGGAGATGAGTGCATGATGTTCTAGCACTTCTAGGCTGGGTTGCGATCATAATAGCAGAGAGATCTGTTGAAACTGGTCTTGGAAGCAAACCTGTATCTTTTGTGATGCAAAAAGCTGAAGCAGAGAGGTCTTATGCTGTCACTGAAGAGGAAGAGGGAATTCTGGCCCAGGGTTTATGAAAACTACAGATGAAAGGAAGGAACACAGTGGGTTTCTTGCCAAAAATACTGAGTAGCCCTCAGAGCTGCTGGAAGAACAGAATCTTGCTTACAAAGGATGGGCCATAATGCCAAGGCTGAGATTTCCTGTACATAGCAAAGGCCTGAATCCTGGCCAGGTCTCTAAACTAAGCAACTCATAAATAATCCTGAGCAAGCTGTGAGAAGATTGCTCACAACCAGCCTGGCTGACAGAATGAAACCCAATCTCTTCTGGTGGCACAGGCAGGAATTTCTATTTCCCATTTGCATGTATGTGGAGCTATGCCTGTATCTGTCATCTGTACATGTGAGCAAATGAATATTCAGCCAATTGTTAGTGTTCAAGCAATAATCCTGAATTGAAAACAAGCAGGTCTGTGAGCACTGACTCTACGATCCTCATTTCCATTGGGGGTGTCAGGGATTTTCTGGTTATTTTTGGCTTTGCCTAAAACAGTGTGAGTTGTGAAAAAGCTTTCCCTTCAGTTTGAGGCTTTTATAGAGTCTCTCTGCCATGTGACCTCTATAGTATCTATTAAGGTGTGAGGTCCTCTACAGCTCTTTTCCAGCCTTCGTTACTGTGCTAAGCCTGTTGTAGAATTCCTTTAGCAGAAGAGCTAACTTCAGGAAGGATGCATAGGTGCTGTCATAGTTCTATAAATCATCTGTGAGGCAGAGGCTGAGAATAGGAGCTGCACCATGATGCATTCCTTTGAGCAGAGCAAATAGCCTGAGAGTTGGAGCATGTCTTTGGCAGCAGCATATTGAGTCTCAGATCCTAAGCCTTGTTCTCCTGTACTAGGGCAAGCTTTGCCTTAGATGTAATATCATCAACTTGATAACACGGTATATAGGGACCTGCCAAAACTGTAAATGAAATGTCTCTCTATGAAAGCAATCCTAAGGCCTGCAAATATGCAGGCTTTCTGTTGACAAATATTTAATGCTTATATTATAAAAGATTGAAGTTTGGTATAATGAATTTATATTGATTTCCATGTATAAAGAAGTAAAAACCATGGAAGCTAACAGAAACATATTCAATCCAGAAGGATTCTGCAGGCCATGAGAGTAAAATCTATTCAGGCAAGGAACAATGTTTTCAATATAGTAACTAGAAAAAAGTAAGTGCTGTTGTGCTGCATCGGGTAGAGAGAAGGTATTGGAACTGCAGGGAGTTGTGTACAAGACTGTTTACGCTGCAAGAAAATGTTAGCCAAAGTTTTTTTGTGTGTGTGTTTTTGTTTGTAATTTAGTTCTTCGTAAAGATTTAATAACATAGCTTCAACAGTGTTTTCCTGAGTAGTTTAAATGAAGCTTATTTGGGCAATAAAACAATAGAAAAAGTGTTTAGAAACCAAATGAAAGCATTTGAGAGTTCACTGAAGTGGACAAAGGTTAGAGCAAGGCAGCAATCACAGTGCATTTTTTAAAATTTGACCATCAGTCTTTAGTATTTGTATTTCCATAATGCTTAATCCTTTGCCAGATATCTCTAAAGAAAAGAAATTATGATCAAGAAAATTATACTAAAGTTTTGCCATTTGGTTAGTAGCCCTCACAGTAATACAGACTGCAGTCACTGTACATTATCTCTGTGGCATATAGCCAGTTTGGCTATCAGCAGGTCCAACTTTAGTGGAATTTTCATTTGCATCAGTTTTATCTCCTCCATTTCATCTTGACTTTTATGTTTTAGAACAAATCACTCAATCTTTAGCTTCCCAAACATTCTTTTGGATCAAAGGATAAATTTTATGCATTGCAGGTTCTGAGCTGGAGATAGATATGAGAAGCTGGAACAGGCATTAGTTTCTAGAGTTAATCATATAACTTGAATGAACACCTTAGAGTGCTTGACTGAATTCTCTAACTTCTGACTGAGGCAGGTTTAATTTCAGACCCCCGATGCATAAACAATACTGGTTGCATTTTCGCAGACCGGATGGACTATCTGTTTCAATGCCCTGCTTAGACAGTAGCCCATGGAAGATTCTGTGGGAAGAGCATTAGGAGTGTTATGGAATGGTGATACTTCCCCAGTACTCTCTGGGACTTGGTAAGCAGTGATTTTCTGGCCAGGAGATGGTATCTTTATATATAGTGTTAGTGGCTCTTGCTTCTGTGAGTTTGTGTAATCATTTTTGAACTCCTGTGAATTTTTGGCATCCTTAGCTTCCTGTAGTAAGAAGGCATCCACAGTTTAATTATGTGTTATGAGAAAAACTACCTCCTTTTGTTTTTTTTTTAACCTGCCCACCTGATGACTTCATTTGGTTTTTCCTTTGTCTTGTATCATAAGAGGTAATTGTTCCCTATTCTTCTCCCTGAAGCCCATGATTTTATAGGTATTTTTCATATTTTTCAGTTGTCCTTTTTCCAAGCTGAAAACTCCGTATTTATTTAGTCATTCCTCAATATATAAGCTATTCCATACCTTTGATCATCTCTACAGCATTTCTTTGTACTTTTTCCAGTTCTACTGTATGCTTTTTGAGAAGGGAGGGGGAACAGGGGTTAGAACTATCCTCAGTATGCAAGAGATGGATGCAATTTTGGTTTATATGGTAGCATAGTAGTGTTCTTGGTTTTGTTCCCTTTGCATTTCCTAGTAATTCCTAACACTGAGTTTGCTTTTTGCGAGTGTTTTAGTGATTTCATTCAAAATCTATTATAGCTATAGTTATAAGGTCTCCTTCCTGAACAGAAATACCTAGTTCAAAGTCCATCACTGCATAAAACTAGGATTATGTTTCCCTGGGTACATGACTTCATAGTTATTGAATTGAATGTCATCTACATATTTAATGTCTGATCATTCAGTAACGCAATGTTTTTTTCACATTTCTCAGTGACTTTCAGTTTTTCAGCAGCAAACTTTTTTTCACCTTTTTTTTTCCCCCCAGATCACTTACTTACAAGTGTTCTGAACAGCAGAGACTGTAGCACAGATTTTTGTGGGACCCCAGCGGTAATCTCCTTCCATTGGGGAAACTGTCCATTTATTCTAGCTATGGTTTCATGTGTTTTAACTAGTTATGAAATCCATGAGAGGTAACCTCTTTATCCTACGTTGGCTTATTTTATTTAGGAGCATTTTGAATGAACTTACCACATTTTCTCAACTGAGAAATTGCTGGTGTGAAAAAGTTATTCTAGGCAAAAGAACAAATACAATTGTTGTTTAGTTCAAAACAGAGGCATTGAAGATCATAATCTTTTAGTATTACTGATGAGGAATTAATCAGGCTGTTTACTGAGCCCTAGCATAACTTTGATGGAGCTCCTGAATGCTCTTCAGCTTTGTATCTGGTGCAGTTGATGTTTGTTTCAAGGGCTGGTCTGCAGTAACCCCCAGCTGTCTCCCAAGGGGTGCATCCCAGTCCCAGCACAGTCCTTTCTGCTTTTCAGCTGTCAGCATGACCTGAGTTTTTTTGGAGGGTAACAGAGACTCCAGCTGCTTCACACAAGGGAAAAGTCCAATGAGATTTAACATCAGAATGGATGGTGGAATCTATATCTAAGCAGTAGATTAAGCAGATACTACCTGTGGGATGGGAGTTGAGTCCAGGTGACAGCAACCTGCTGATAACCCATGTGGTGAGCTGGTGGGATTGGAGGGGAGACAGCTGGGGATCGTTTCAAAGATTCCCTATGCCTTGTCATGTCCTCCTTTTAAGTTGTGCTTTTTGTGGCGTCCTGTGCTCAGGAGGGGACAGTGCTGGGAGGCCAGCAGCACACACACATCCATGGATCCAGAGCTGAGCAACTGCAGATAAAACCACAGTAGTAGAGGATCGTGACCCCATTACTGGGGCAGAAGGGGGAAGGCAGGTTCAGGAGAGGGAAGCAGCTCTCCAAGGCTAAGCACAAAGCCAGATTTGGACCTATGCAACCTGGGCTTCAAGGCCTGAGTACTGTCAGCAACATTACAGTTGTGATTTTTCCAAGCACTGGTGAAAGGAAAAGAACTGAAAGACTGAGAATCTTGTAGCAAAAGGGGGCAGGAAATGAGTCATTTATCCAGTGTTGCACTGGGGTACAATAGAAGCATAGGTGGGATTCCTTGAACAGAGAAGTCTAGAGGAGGCTACCTCCAGCCAATGGCCCATAAGAGCAAAAGTGGTAGTGGTGTTCCAACCAGGAGGAGGCCCAGAGGATGCAAGGTCGAGATGCTAGCAGCTGAACTCCTTTTCCACTAGGTTGTCGTACTCTGTTGCTGAGGAGCTGAGTATGGAGAGTGACCCTTTAGTGTTTAGAGTCCTTGTCCTCAATTTGCTTTGAAAGGGATGCATTATGTTGTTTTTGAGGGAGAGTACATAGGGCTGGCAGTTGCTTCTAGTCTTCTGTATCAGAAATAGTGTGGCCAGCAGGAGTAGGGAAGTGATTGTACCCCTGTACTCGGCACTGGTGAGGCCACACCTCAAATTCTGTGTTCAGTTTTGGGCTCCTCACTACAAGAAGGACATTGAGGTGCTCGAGTGTGTCCAAAGAAGGGCAATGAAGCTGGTGAGGGGTCTGGAGCACAAGTCTTATGAGGAGCAGCTGAGGGAACTGGGGTGGTTTAGTCTGGAGAAGAGGAGGCTGAGGGGAGACCTTATCACTCTCTACAACTACCTGAAAGGGGGTTGTGGCAAGGTGGATTTTGGTCTCTTCTCCCAAGTAACTAGTGATAGCACGAGAGGAAGTGGCCTCAAGTTGCGCCAGGGGAGGTTTAGACTAGATATCAGGAAAAATTTCTTTACTGAGTGGTCACGCATTGGAACAGGCTGCTCAGGGAGGTGGTGGAGTCACCATCATTGGAAGTATTCAAAAAGCATGTAGACGTGGCACTTCAGGATATGGTTTAGTGGGCATGGTGGTGTTGGGCTGGTGGTTGGACTTCATCTTAAAGGTCTTTTCCAACCCTAATGATTCTGTGATTCTGTGAAACATCCTTCTGAATATTGTAAGGGTTTGCTGTGATGATGAAGCTTGTGGGGGAAGGTGCAACACATTCAAGGGAAGCTGTGACATGTTCAGAGAACCTAGGTTGTAAGTTTTGATAGGATCCTGAAGCAAGGAGATTGCAGTTAACTCCCTTGCCAAAACAGTGACCTACACTCCGAATCATGGCATAAAATGTAAAAGACACCAAGTATCTTTTACATCCCAGTTACTTATGACATGCATAGGAAATACAAGGGAAGTCTGCCCTGGAAATCCAAAGTAAGTATTTCGAAAGAGTGGCTGAGAGAAACATGACAGAGGTCAGCAGAAACTTGGGAAGCTCAGGCATTGAGGCTTGAAGGTTTTATTAGCCAGAGTGTCAGGATTCAGTGGGTCATATGGCATCCTGTCTTATGAGCACAGGATGTGTGAGTTGCTGGGCCATTGTAGCCTCTTTAGGACATTTGTGGTCCTGTCAGTCTGCCACCTGCTCTCTGCAAAGCCCTTCAGCCTTGTGTGGAAGTGTGTTGGTGCTGCCTTTTCGCTGAAGCTTACAAACTTCAAAGCAAGCCAGTGAGCTCCTGTTGGTACTTATCATGTTGCAGGCCACAGCTGAACTCCCACTGTATAAGCCTGGGTTGTAAGAGCTCCTGCCTCTTTGCAGTAGGCCTTTTCTCCTCTGGTAAAGGATTGCATGACTTTGATGAAAGAAATGAGCCTATCTTCAGTCCCCTCAGGTCTTTTGGATTGTAACTGTATGGAGTCAATATGTGCTGTAGTTGCAACCCCACCCTACCGGTTCTTGATCCTCTCTGTGGCTATTGTACAATATGTCTGTCTTCTATCCCACTCTCACTGCAGCATGTGTGTGCTTGGTGTAAACCTTGTGTTAGTGTATTAACACAATCTCTACAAATCCAAATAAACAATTATCTTATTAGTGATGGGAATCCTTAACTCTTTTCCTGCTGCAACTCTGCCTCTCTTCAGCCACAGACATGCTCCAGTTTAGAATTTTTCTTCTCTTTTCCTTTGTTCTCTTCAAGCATGGTGTTATGGCTAGTAATATGGTCCCAGTTTGGAATTCAAGAAACTCCTTAGCAAGATGACAGTTGGCACATGGCACCTCTAAGCAGGTGTTGTGCTTGCTGGAGCCACTTAACACCGATTCATGGCTGGCTAAGGGGTTTTAGGAAGCAGCAGTGCCTTGAAAGCGAGAGTCTTTATATGCAGAGTGGTGAAAGCATGATGACTTTTCTTTTCTCAGGGCTCCTGAGAATCATCGTTTTGCCTGGGAAGGAGACATGGAGAACAGTATCTACAACAAGGTGACACGAAGTCCGCTGGCACATCCCAACTATCTGCTCCATTTTGCTGTGCAGCAACTTCAGCAGCAAAAACTTCAGTCACGACAGCTGTTGGAGCAAAGCCAAGCCCGGCACCAGGTAATAAAGAAAAAATCCTGCCTGGGATGTAGCAGTGCTGACTGAGTCTTAGATGTGCAGAACCAATCCAGAGCCAGTACATATAGCGCAGCTTTTGTGAAAGAGGTAGCTCTTCAAGTGCGTGCAACAAAACTAATATTCCTGCAGTGACTTTGATAGCACTTTGATGCTGTAGTTCCAAATGGCTTCTTCCACTGCACTGGCATCCTCCTCCATTTGGCTACTGGCATGCTGCTCCTTGCTTTTCTGCACCAGTTCAGGGTATCCCCTTATAGTGCCTCAGACAACTTTAGAACTGTCTACAATCTTCACAGTTCTTTGTCCCTTAATCTTGTCACTGATGATATGTTCCTGCTTTGACTTGAGTTCTTCTTGGGTAGTACTTCAAGTTGGATCACTGTTGTATTTCAGTGTTCCTAAACATAGGGCAGCTGTGTTCTCTGTGGCAAACAGGACCCCATCAAGGCTTTCATCTTGACTAAATTCTTCTCATGTGTGTCTTCTCATATGATGTAGTTATCAAAAGAGCAGTATAACAAGGGGACTCAAAAATTATTTAGGAGAATCTTCATTCTTTTGAAGAAATGTATTAAATTTCTTCTAAGAGCCTTTAGTATGTAGGAGGCATGGCCAACGACCCTGATGCCAGATGCAAGTTTTCTCTGCAACCCTGCAAATCTTATCCAGGACTCCTACACATTTTGTCATTACTACATTTAAGATCTCCTTTCACTGCTTTGCATGGAACTGACAGGTACATTACTCCTTTGTTACAATTGCAAAGAGAAGAGATGGGTTAAGTGTCCAAGAGTTAGAGGAAATATGAAAGAGGGTTAGTATTATTGATGTTCTGGATAACATCTAGATGCCAAGGGTGGACCACTGTCTGGAACAGCATTTCCGCCCTGCCTGGGGAATCTTGCAAGGTTACAATGAGTTCATTGATGCACTCATTACCTTTCTTTGTTATTATGGAGAGAGAGTTGTGTTCTTTCTTCTGAGTGACGTCCCAAAGGCTTCCTTGCTAAAGGGAAGGAAGTCTTTGGGTGAACAAACCTTCACGCAGAAGAGATTGGTCTCCATTAGAAAGGAGCTATTTTCTGGGCAGTCTGGCAGGACTGGACTCCAACAAAACCATGAACAGCACTAACATGTGGAGGTCTGAACACCCACTCACCCTCTTGTGAAGCAGATGAGTCACTAGTCAGCGTTCTTGAGGATAGGTTGTAGGTAAATTGCCCTCATCCTTTTCTGGGAGCATCTTGAAGGAGAGGCCCTTCTGCCTTTGCTCCTTGCACTCCTTTCAAGGCCCTCACTTAGCCATGCAGTTTCCATCCCCAAATTCCCTCACCTACAGTCTTCATGCTCCCCTTCTGAGCAGGAGGTCTTCCTTTCATCTCTGTCCAGGGGGCGCTGGGTGGGCAGCTGTGGCAGCTCAGGAAAGGGTTGTAAGCTGGCTTGTGCCTGTGAGGAGGCTGGAGCTGGCCATGGGGCCTGGCTGAGCCCTCTTCTAATTGCTGACATTGAGCTGATGTTATTCTTGGCCTGGGGCACAGCCATTACTCAGGAGTTTCTGTTAAAGTGATTCTTTGTTAAACCTCCTCTCACCCCCACAAAATCCCCCTCCTTTCTCTCCCTCCCTCCTTCTTCTGAGCCAAGCAGTTTGGAGTTGCAGTATTGAGGCCGTTGCCATGCCGCAGGGCTCAGGCTGCACTGAAGTTGCCATTAATGAAGAAAGGTATGTGCTGGACATGGGGGCTTTCAGGCTTTCTGTAGTGAAAACCACATCTTAATAAAATGATTCTCTTGGACACTTCCTCTCCCACTAGACATTGTACGGAGCCAGCCAGACCTCCCCTTCCAGTCATAGTTGCACCGATCCTCTGATGCCCCTCCCAGTCTCTGCACTACCCTCATCTTCATCTGTCTATCCTCTGCTCCTTCTAGTTTCCTGTCACTGACCTCTTCCTCCTAGTTAGTTTCTAGTTTCTAGCTAGTTAGTTTCTCAGACTTCAGTCCTTTGATCTGGCCTTCCAAGAACTGCCTTCTCTTTTCTGCTGCTTACACACTCCCTGCCCTACATCTTCTTTCCACTCACACTGCTTTGATTTCCATCCCACCTTTTCCTGCTGGCCATCATTTGGCTTCTCTTTTTCCCCACAGTTCATGCAGCTTATCCTAGCACGTATGGCTTTACTACATTTCCTAGTCAGTGTCACCTAAGCTACCTATCTCCCATTGCCTGCTCTTTCCTTTCTGTTCCTTCCCACATATTGAGATCTACTCCATCCTTTGTTGTCTTGCCTGCTACATTCAAGTTCCTCAGCCTTCTCTTAACAGAATAAATATATCCCCCAAAGCAAAAGGCCTATCACTTTAAATTTTGAGTGTCGTCATCTCTCTACTTTGGGGAATGCATGCAGGATATCTCCAAGCCAGTTTCACCTGATTGTTCGAGTTCTTTTTATAGTTGGAAGGCAGGCTAGCCATTTGTTGGTAGCTGAAGTAGTGCATTTTTATTAATATATCTCAAAATGCACCCTGAGTATGGCATGACCATACAACATGACTAGATGCCAGTCTTTCCTTCCCTCTGTAACAAATGGGCCAGTCAGAGAGAGAGAGAGAGAGAGAGACAGCATGTGAACAAGTAACAGAAGCACCATGATTAATAACACAGGTAAATGCTTCTGCCTGTACATTAACCAGTTCGATATGTTGGAGATGTGATGGATGTGTTGGAAAGCATGGAAGTTCGTAGTCAGGTATTTGTGTAATAGTATCCCCATCTGCCATGCAATGGATGTATCTTATCATGAAGGCTTATTGTGTACTTATTTGTGGCAGCACCCACTTTTGTTTGAGCACTTTCCAGACACTTAAGAGTGATGATTTCCCCTCCAGGCATCTAACAATTCACAGAATAGCAAATACTGTGTAGGTGGAGGAAGAATAATAATAACCAACAATTTTCACTCATTGTACGTGTAAGTTAGTTCACACAGTTGTAGTATGGTGGAAATAGATCTTTGATGCCAGAATAGGTACTTCATTCCCTGGACAAAAAGAAAAACACCAAACTAACTGTATGAGAACCTAACAAACAAATGGATGCAGTGATAGGGCCCAGGAACAGAGATGATACAGAGCCTGAGAAAAGAGAAAAAAACAGAAAGGGGCAGAGTTTGAAAGTGGAGACAAGAAGCTTAAATCTAATATCAACAAAATCAAGGAACAAGGATTACAAAATCAAACTAAAAGGCAAGAAAAACAGGCTTATAGCAGTATTTTTAATGTTTAAAGGAGACTTCATGTGACACATTATGACCTAGATGTTAGTATCACTGCTGCAGTTGGCAAGGGAGTTAATATACCATCATTGTTTATTCTCTAATTGCTTCCTGTACTGGAAAGATGCCATTAGCTGTTAGGGAGGTTCCTCCTTCTCTGTGTGGCTATGTTCTGTCTGCTTAGACTAGCATCTACTGGGTTTAGAATTTTATGCCAAACATTTCACATGAGAAAAAAGCTAAATTAAAACAAGAAAAGTACAGTCATACAGTGGAATGATCCCCATCAGCCCTGCTTATATCAAAAAAGCTCATGTTAAACAAGGCATAAATCATGTTAATGAGTTGTGTGGTCAGTTATGATCACACTTGCAATCAGAAGTTTAAGTAGATTTTATGCTATAAAACATTGGGCTACGTTAATCTTAAATAATTCTCCTCTCAGTCATTTAAAAATGGTGTTTCTCTGAAATATTCCTCATTTTATGAAGTTCAGCAAAATTTTTTCTTGTAATGTATGTGAGTCTTCTGAAATCCCTACAGTTTATTTAGATCTGACTGAGAACATTGAGTATTCAGAACAGTATTCCTAGAACTACATTATTCCTGCCTCAGGACACAGGGCCTCTTTGAATGCAGCCTTAAACATCATTAAACTGTTTTCTAAACTATTATATGTTGGACTGCTGTTGGATTTGCAGTCTCTCTTCCCCTTCAGTCTCTTGTTCATTCTTGTTTTGCAGCTTTCCTCTTCAGATTGTTTTCCCACTAAATGTGCTAACTGCCATTTTTCCTGTTTGAGTCTTGTGATACTGATGAGTCAAAGTCTCAGTCTAAGTAAAGCAGAACAACTGTTCTGAAAGCAGTAGTCTCTGCTGATTTATACCAGCTGAAATTTTGTCGCCATGTTTCTGATCCTGTCACTATTATTAGAATTATCGTAGGACCCAGATGTATTAAGTATCTTTCCAGTACAATGATGTGGCCCAATCCTTGCCCCAGAGAGCTGCCAGTACCAAAAGAGAGACAAAAGAGAAGGCACCAAGTCAACTTATTTTAGTATATTTTAGTCTTGTTCTGAAGAATTTACCAAGGAAGACATGCTTCAGGACAGCCTGTGCATACCATGAATTTGCTGCTGCTCTTTAAATTTCTTGATGACGCCAAGATGCTCCTCTTACTGCAGTTTAACACTACAGCGCTTCTATATTTTGAGACTGTTCTTTACCACCACTTTGTGAATTTTCAGCTCAATTGATTGTTTCATCCAAACTGATTTAACTGAATGCACTAATACATGTTCAAAAGAATCTCCACTAAACAATTTATATGACTCCAAAGGTCTTCCAAGCCTTTTAATTCTCTGTATTTTTGCTTTTTTTTTTCTTTTCTTAACTTAAATCCCTGTCACTGTTTATGGCTTATAAACATCTCAGCTTCCAGCGCTAGTGATTTGGAACTAGCTGCACAGATCTTGATGCACACACACGTGTATTGCATATGTCTGTCAGTTCTCATACACTGCTGAGTCTCTCATTGTTTTCAGACTTGCTGATCCAATTTAAACTGAATAACTATGGGATAGAAATCTCAAAGCTATGTTTTATATAAATTTCATGAAAATAAAGAGCTATGTATCTGGAAGGGGGATTCAACTACTGTTCCCATTAAGGCAAAGGCTGCAGCATGAGGCCACTCCTAATTAGACAGCAGAAAATGAATACAAGAATGCCCCAAACCCATGAAGGGAGGCATAATTTGGGGCATGCTTTATATTAGGTACTGTAAGAGTCAGCCCCAAGACAGATTCACAGGAAATGAGCTTCATTACCTCCTCTGGTCACAGAATGAACATGTTTTTGCTTGCAACATTTGTTCCGTTACTGTGCTAGGGATGGGTGTTAGATACAGGGATGGTAAGTGCCAGGAACATTCTTTCTGTTTTTGAAGATCATTCATATATCTGCTTTTCTTCAAAGTACTACAGTACCTCCCTGCTTTTAATCATGAGCAGCCAAAGCTCAGCTGCTACTGGCTAATACTCTTAGATGTGCATCGTTCTTACTGACAAGCTGTACATGTTGAGAGTTTCCTAATTAAAAACTACTATATTTGTACAGGTAGCACTTTATGTGTGGTGTTCATGTGTAGATGTGGAAGCAAGGAGAGGTGTGATCTAATGAGGCAAATATGCGATTGGGAGTCAGGATCTTCTCTGAGCGCTCAACCTAGCTTTTCACATTCCTTCAGTCTGTGGCCTAGGGAAAATCACTTTCTCTGTAGGTGCTAACATTCTTCATGCACAAGACAGGGTTAGTGCTGTCCTACCTCCTCAGAGAATTATGCAAGAGAATTAACTCACTAATGCTTTATGTGATTTTTAGCTAAAAAGTCTCATAGTGTTCTAAGTATTTTTCAGATTTGTAGCCCTAAGAACTTGTCAGGGAAGCATATGTCTCCTCAACATCAAGTTAAATCTGCCAGCCTGGGAAGTGCAGTTCAGAGTTTTTTACTTGCAGCAGCAATAGTTGTAGGGTGCTACCTGCTTCAAGGACTGCCTGTGTCAGGATTTGTCTAGGCTTCTGCTCTCCCTAGACACTGAGCCTTCAGAATCATGAGTGATGAGGTCTGTCTCCTACTTTTTGGATGTGCTGAAATCTCTTCCCAACCCTTCCTTTGTGTGGTCAGGCTCTGCTCTCCCCAGCTGCCCTCTTTATTTGCACAGTAGCTTCTCCTGGTTTCCTGTCCTGTCCCCATGGAGTTCACAGCAGGGCAGTATGCTTTGTAGCTGAATCCAGAAGCCATGGTCCGTGTCAGCTTCCAGTCTCCCCATCCTTGCCTGGAAGGCAGCCAGAATCTCAGCACAGCATGGAGACAAAGGCGTTTTTGGAAGTCTCTTATCCCCAAGAAAAACATCCATGACCTTTCTTTAGGCAGGTCTCAGCCCAGCTTTTGCAGATCAGACTTGGTTAGAGCATCCATGCTTGCTCTTTCTTCAGAGTCATGGACCTCCTTGCCAGTGCATGTTAACACAGGGAAGGGGTTAAGAGTGTATGCTTTGTGGACTCCAGGATCTTATTGGTTTTAGTAACAAGAAAAAGAACTCACAGGAAACATGCATAATATCAAACAGAGCACAATGAAATGTCACCCTGAATAAGAAGAGGGTGCAGTGACTTGAGGGTTCTGCCCCAAGCCCATGATGTGTCAGAGTCTTAAAATGCAAGAGACTAAACCAAGTTCCATTTTAGTTTGTTTTGCTGGGGGGAGGTGGGGTGTGACTGCTATTTTCCAGACTTCAGCACTTGTACCAGCTACTTATTCAAAATCTGCAAGCTGTGATCAAGGTAGAGCTTCAGGGAAGGGAGAGGTTAAGAAGGATTGGGAGCTGAAGGGCATCTTGTCAGTGAGCTCTGGTTAGGAAACAGGCCTGCGTTGGCTCCTGGACTTCCTCTTCTCCCTAGAGCTCTGCCTGTCAGAAACGCCTTCCCACACACCACTGCCCCACCATTTGCCAGAGAATTGCGGGGGAGAGGGGCTTTTCCTGTCTGTGTGCTGAGACTCAGCCAGCCCTCAGACTGTGGTTTTCTCTGGAGCCTGGAACCCACTTGCTGTGGCTTTGTGTGTTTTTCACCAGAGAAGAAACTGAGGACAAACACAGTGAAGGGCACTGCTCCCAGGGTCATGCTGAGGTGACTGGCGAGTGCTCAGCTATTCCCCTCATCTCCTGTCACTGACCTCTAGCTGACAAACTACATGGTTATGGTATTGCCTCTTTGCCCTGGGAATCTGACTGACTTCGAGGAAAGACAAGGCAGAACTCCCAGCAGGTTGCTCATTTCTGAAAGGAGCTGAGCATTTTGCAGAGCTCCTGTAGGGAACCATTCCCCAGTCCCTGCTTTTGCCAGTCTGCTCAGTTCTCCAGTGTCTCGTAACATGCAGATTGTTTTGTTGCCTGTGACAAATCTCCAACATACTTACTCTCCCACCGGCTATAGAAATAGAAATATTTTCTGTTCCCTGGTATTACTGGGGATTTCCTTTTCGTCAGCTGCTGACCTAAAGTCCCTTTTTTTCAGAGAAGGTGCTCTAGAGCCTTTCTGTTATTTCAGGCACCTACGGGGTCAGACTGAAGAACTGGCATTGTAACATCTTCCTCATAACCTTTTTCTTCCTAGAATTGTGTCTCAATCCCACCTCCTGCACAAAGAATCATTTAGCAAGATAAATGCAGAGATCCAGTCAAAGCAATAAAAGCTTTACTTCTTTGTGGATAGAAGCCCACTGCAAGATTAGATTGAGGATAGGACCACTTGTTTTTTAAGCCAGAATGGTGTCATTCTGTGGCAGTAATGAGCTTGTATGCCTTCCTAGAAGCTAGTCCCAGCTTCCAAGGGTATAAAATTCAGCTCTAAAAACTACTTCACGGACTTTACCGCTTAACTTTTCTTTTTGTGCATGGGACTGTCCCTGGAGCCCAGGGGTTGCCTTCACCAGGCAGATGTTATCCCTCACAAAAATGTCACCCACCTCCATCAGCTCTCTCAGCAATATTCAGAGAGGTAATCACCAATTACTATGGTGTTTTTGTGTTTATTTGTTTGTTTTTTTACCAGGCTCTTTTTGCCAACTACTCACAACCCAGCACCAGCCATATATCTATGCCAGCTGGCTCTGATGCCCGCAAGACATCAAGTGCCACTTCTAGTATCCAGAAGGCAGCCAGTTTGCACAAAGTGATGCCATCCCAGAGTACGCCTTCTCAGCTGGTTCCAAAGCCTCCAGCAAGCCACAGGCAGACAGTGGTCAGAAAGGCTGCAGCCCAGAGGATTTCCAAGTAAGTTTTTTCTCTTCCCATCCACAACAGGGAGTTGGCAGTGGTTCCTCCAAGGGATATTGGAGAAGAACCTGTCTACCTGTGACTCTGATATAGATCTTTTTAGCTATGCTGTCCGAGATAAATCTCAGGATAACCTGAGCTGTGTGTACTGAAATAGGTGTGCACTATGTTGCAGTTCCATGTTTCACAATGGTAAGGTAGGTAAGACTGTAACGTCATACAGACATAAGTATATAGGAACTGCCAGATTGAATCAGAGAAGTATCTGATCCAGGGTGGGATTCAGTTACCTAAATACAGGTTGCTAGTGACATTTTAGATGCCCAGGGCTATTCCACCTGATCTCCAGCTGCTGCTCCAGATGAGCATAAGTATTCCGTAGATCCTATGCTATATCTGCCAGTCCCATGCAGATGTCTCAAATAACTTGAAAGTACCAAGTATAGTACTAGACATCTATGTTTAGGCACCTGAGTCACTCCCTCCATGTTTAATCTTTGATGGGAGCTAGAATCTGGTGGGTCAGAAGAGGCTGCCAAAAAAAAAAAACAAAACCCTGATATCCTTAACAAGCTAATCTGCCCTTGAATCAATTTAACACACAATGGCTGACTTCTGCCTTCAAGCACAAGTGTTTATTTAATTTCAAGTGTTTATATTGTGCCTAATGTAACGATAGCTTTCCTCGTTACCTGTAGAAATCCTTCTTTTAACTTTTACTAAGTTTTTAGTTATATAATGCTTGCCATTCTAAGGTAGATGGATTTGGCATGTGTTATCTTCAAAAAAAAATTCACTGTGAAATGTTGCTTACTGGTTGTAAGCTTCTTTCCTTTCCATTTCTTGGTGTGTCTTCTCTTTGTGCATTATGAGAGAATGTGAGCAAGACTTCTGGGTTTTCTTATTATCCTTTACCTTTCATGGTAGCTTCCTCAGGTGTCTGTTTATCTCCTCTTAAATGACAGAACTGCTTTAGACTAAATTCTTCATCAGGTTTTTTCTCATATATTCTCAGACTTGTTTTGTTCCTGAATACTGAAGGGCAAAAATTGCATTCATAACTTCCTCCCTCATACTTACTGTACAGCCAAAAGAGTTGTAAAGCTTTCAGAGCAGGTTCCTCTGAGGTTTCCTGATTCTGTGTTCCCTTCGCATTTAAAGAGAGAAGCTTTACTAAAAGATTACTGACGAGACACACCTTATGAAGATGCTAGGATACTGTCAGTGTGTGTGGATCAAATCTGGAACTGCAAGGCGTATTTAAGGAGCTTGGACAGAATTGCTTTGGGGGAAGCTTGTGTATTTCCTGCCTGTACTCTTGCTATCTTAAGAGATAGCACACTGAATTAATCCCCCAAAACTATTTAAAAAGAAAACAAGATGTTAGTAGACTTTGTTAACTCAGCACATGCAGATGTGAGCATTGTGTCTGGCAGGTATATGCTGGTAGGTTTGCTATCTGATTTCTTTTATGTTGGGTAGCTCATGTTAGTACAGGTGACAGGCTGTGTCAGTGGGTTTCTCTGCCGGGCAGCAGGGATGTGTATTTGAAGATGCCGGTGTGCTGTGCTCACTTCTTGGCAGAGGAAATGTTTATCCTTGTGAGATGGAATTGCAGATCCTTGGACAGACTTTACTTTGCTGCATTTTTGTGGTTTCTGCTTTGTGACAGGCAGGAGTGTGGGAAAACCGGAAAAAGTTCAGCACAAAAAATGCACAGAAGGGGGAAAAAAAGCAAAAGATTCTTTCAGAATTTCAGAAAAGTAATCCAAGTACTGAAGGCTGCAAGGAGCCACTCCGGAAATACTTTCCAAGTTGCCTTTCAGTCTCCAGCATGAGGCTCCAAACCCATTCTTGCCATTCATGGGATCTTGCAGTAACATTTTTTCACTTACATGGAAGACAGCAGTGTCCAGCTATATTCCCAGCATACTGAGAGCTGATAATTTAAAAACTGCTATGTCTCAGTCTAATTTAATCCATTCATTGTTGTCAGGAAAAGACCAGCGATCCTTTGGATCTCAACAGAGGAGAGTGAATGGAGAGAAGCCTCTGTGTCAAAGGAGTCTACATTAGAGAAGAAAAAGATGTCTTGCGTGCTCCAGCCTGTTCTTTACAGTCCCTGGTTATTCTGTACAAAGTATTCTCAGGCACTGTGTGTAGTCTGGTTTCAAAAAACTCCAGTGGCAGAAACCCCACCATTTGCTATAGAAGACTATTTAAGAATCTAGACAACCCTATTATCAGAAAGTTTCTCCTGATGTGCAATCTGATTTTTTTCCTTTGTTTCATCCTGTTGTACCTTGTTCCTCTTTCCTGAACCACCCTAAACACTTTCCCTTGCAAATACTTTCCATCTTTTAACATTCTTCTACTTCTTGGAGTTTCCTGATGTTGCTTAGACTTGTTGAGGTTTTGTTAACCTCAGATAGTAGTTCCACCTGCCAAGTCCTTAATTGTCTTGAATTTAGTCTATTTTCTTCAGTTTGTCAGAGTGCTTGCATTGTGGCACCCAGAATTGTACTTTTCCAGTGTGGGACTACCGTATTCGTAGGTTATGACATGGCAAGTATCTCTCTCCATCACATATAATCTAATTCTGGCTTTTTGGCTGCTTCATTTCGTTGTCAGGTCATTTTTGATTTGCTGCCCACTCTCACCCCCTAATACTTGTTGGCTGTTTTCCTGACCTCTTTCCTCAGAGAAGATCTGAGTGCTATATATTATTTCCACAAGACTCACTGAAACTAATCCCATTCTCTTGTTAAAGGTCTCGTGTCACTTATTTTTCATCATATATTTTGATAAGCCAGACCTTATTTCTCTGTCTGCTTTTGTACTGCCTGGCTTTTGTTTAACATCTTAATAAAGGTCACCTTTTTAAAGTTGTTTGTAGAATTTCCCCAGAGACTGGACTGTGAAGACAAACTAAAATCACTTTTGTCTCTGACCTATCTTTTCCTTGCATGTGTTATCAATTCTCTCCAAGCCAGTACATATGGCTTCCAGGAGAGGAAGAAAAGAATAAGAAGTAGAAAACATAATGAGATGCTGAAGATGAACATTACTGACTAATTCAGAAATTAACTAGTAACTTGGACACTTCCCTGGTTAAAACATAAAGGCAAAAAGTAATGGAACAGCCAGACAATTCAGACTTGTCTCTTCAGTTCCTGGCCTCTCTTGTTTTCTCAGTCTCTCAACTTGTAAAAGGTGGTAGGTTGACTTTAAAATGGATTGTGTCCCAAGCAGACTCCTTGCTTAAGCTAACAGGGTGGAAATCTGAGGCCCATATTAATGTAGTCTCATAAAATGGTCTCATAGGGCTCCATAGTTTTGATTAAATGTGCTTGTATCACAAGTTTAAAGATAGTTTTTGAACGGCTAACACAACAAGCTCTTCTTTCTTTCTAAGAGTCAGACTGGGTCCTTTCCACTGCTCATGTTGCCACTACTGTTGGCAGGTCTGTGAACCCTGAAGAGACCTGCTGATAGCTGAGAGCAACATTTTGAGACAGAGATCACAGATATAGTATTTGTAAGCTGTGGAATGAAGCAGGTGTCCCTGGAAGCAGCATTTGGTGTATCGAATCTTCATGATACAGATGACAGCATGCAAAGTAGCAAAATATATTAGCTCAACTGTCAGAACGCAGAGTGAACCGGTGCAGGTGGTAGATGGAAAATCTTTCCACTTTTAAGGAATGACTAAGTCACAATAAAAAAAATTTCTGCGCTATCATTCCTATAGTAACTTTTCAGAAACCTGGTCTCTAACTATGACAGCATCAAGTAGAGCAATGCCTTGAGCAGCCTGTGAACAGAACTATTAGTCAAAAAAAAAAAATCTCAGAGAAATTCAGCTGTCAATGTTAGACCACTGTATATAAAGAGAGGAAATGCCAGGTAGACAAAAGGAGCATATAGTTCAAGGTGTTATCAGGGGGAGAGAGAGAGAGCCCAAGATCACTGAGTTTACTAGCAATAGACGGGTAAACATCACAAACTGTTGGGGATGTTGATCAACATGGCATAACTTCTTGTATTGAACTTCTCTGTAAATGTCGTTCCCAACAACTCTTTTCAGAATGCCTTTTGAAACAAATACTTCCTTCAAGTCCCAACACTGCAGCACAAAATCTTTCTACCGTGTTCTTCTTTTGTATATTTGCTTTACACGGTGTCAGCAGCAGAATAGCCAAAGTTCTGCTCTATTGTAACTAGTACAGAAATAGGGTAGAGATGATGCATTTCTCCAGGGTTCAGGAAATCCATCCCACGGCAGGGTGGAGTCCTGACTGCAATTGGATACGGCAGTAGCCAGCTGTTCTAGGACAGGCTGGCCAAGCCTGGCAAATGTGCCAGAAGTAAAATGATGGCCACAGAGCAAGCCCCGTAAAACACTGTGGTTCTGGTTTGTATCCTGTCTTGCCCACGTGTGCTTATGCACAGGCATGCACGAAGAGTCTTAAGTGAGTCCGGTACATCACATATACAAACTGAGTGCCCACTGAAAAGAGGACAGGCAGAAGGAGAGCAAGCATGTAACTGTAACTGGAACCCCTTTCACTTTATTGCTACTGCTGTACGGCAGCACGCTTGGTTTTTTAGCTCCTGAGCATCTGGGTTAATCAGGCTGCCTGACCCTTAGACATTTTTGGCAGCAAAAGCAGTGCATCTGAGAGACATGCCTTTATTTAACACCCTGACACAGCTGGGCTCACTAGGCCTGTAGCTCTTAGCCCTTGGCTAGCCTCAGATCATACACACAGATACACATGCAGAGATACCCTGTCCAAGAGCAACAAAGAGGAACAAGCCTCCCTGGCTCTGGGTGTTCACATCTGTTGCTGTCCTCTTGTCAAATCTGGGCTTTTTGTGATATGAATTTGTTAGTGTCAGTTCCATCCCCCCTGGACCATTAGATGCGTTCATAGCATGCCAGGAATAGGTTGTTAAAGGTGTTCAAAATTTAGTCAAGAAATTATTTTGTTGTCACCTGTGGAACAAGAGTGTCCTCCAAATTTGCAGTCCAAGGCTGGGCAGCTTAGGGCTGATTTAGTGCCTGAATGAAGTCAGTATCAGTTTCAAGGAGGGATTAGCTCTGTAAGAGATAGAAAAGGGCAATGACAGGTATTTAAGCGGATGGGACAGTGTTTTTGTTGGTATTGAAGAGAAGAATTGGGGAACACAACAGTAGATTGCATTGGAGAAATGGAAGCAAAAACAACACAGACGTTGAAAACAGGAAACTGAGAAAGGCAATAGGGTTTCAGCCAACCCACGGAGGAAGAAAATGGAAAAGGAATTAACTCAGTTTAAGCAGTGAATGTATTCTGGTACTGGACCTGCCATCAGGACAGCAGAGAGAACTTGAGGGGTGAGCTTAGCATGGTGGGAGATCAGTGACCCAGAAATAGATCTGAGAATGAGCTGTGTGGAGGTGACAGTTGAAACTGCAAGAATCAAGGTACACTGTGGGTAGGCAGAAAAGAAGGGCAAGTCTGTAGAGCAAAAGAGATTCTCTAAACATAAACAACGCTTTAAGGTAGAAGTGTGACTGTTCCCTGTTTTGTTTTTGTTGTTGTACTTGCTGGCATTCTTGACAACATTTTCAACCACTAGTCTTGCACTCTACCTACAGAAGACTGAGCTGAATTTGACTGTCAGTTGTGCTGAGTTATAAGTGGACAAGCTAATTATGATCATGGAACCTCTATGTAAGAAGCATAAAGATCCATCTGGATTCTCATCTCCCAGGAGGACCATGCAGTATCAGCAGTAAAAGAAACCATAAGTACAGATCCAAAATTCTCTCCAAGAGACAATAAACATAGAAACAGGCACCTCATTTGAGAATAGCATTTCAAATTATGGCTGACTGAAGTAAGGGGTTGTGTTTTGTAAATGTCATATCTGCATCCTTCTCCCTTCCTATATGGACTCCAATTTATCTTACTAAAATCCAACTGAGAGAAAATACAGGAGTCCCTCACTGGCCTTTTAGCTGCTAGGAACACCTGGATTACTGGCAACTTTCTGACTTTGAAATCTGAAAGTAAAAGATTTCAGACAAAACTACAGAAACTGGACACGTGTGCCTGGGTCTCTTAGTCATCAGGGCATCAGGTGGGGATTGGAGATTACAGTGCTCCTCTGGGGAAAAGCTCACAGTAACGGTGTAACACTGCAGAGCTGAATGAGTGAAGAAGGATTCTAGCAGAGAGACAGGAGTGTACGTACGGAAGTCTGGAGTCATCAGAATAAAGTTGAGCAGGAAGGAAGGCAGGCAAGGAGGGATAAGGGAAGAGAGGACAAACCAGGAATACGTGGATCAATTGTATAGAATTTTAAGGACAGAATAGATCATTGCAGCTGTATAGCTTGACCTCACCTTGTGAGTAGACCCATTTTTTATATAGGAGGGCATGGTCTCAGTTTGGTAATGAATCTTTGTAACAGTTAAAGGAATTGCAGTTGTACTCCACAGAGTATAGTTTTGCTGTAACTCAAATGCTGAGATAAATGCAGGAGGATTTGCATAAAGTGTCTGCTTGAGGACTGGAGCTGGACTACTGGAAATTAAATGCATCCTGTGAGTCTCAGTTTCCAAGACAAGTGAGAAATCTTGCCTAAATGAGCTGTGTCTGCTGAGACAAGATGCAAGGACTTAACTTTTGAATGAAGCATATTTCTATTCTAAGATTGCTTAATCGTTTCACTTTAAATCACTGGAGTAAGGTGACCATAGCATTACTAGTTGAATTGTGCTTTGGTGATCCGATACCATTTACTATCTCCTTTGTCCTCCAGAATCAGCTTTCAAGGCACACGGGACAATTAAGTGTTTTAGGTGCATCGAAGTCTTCTTGGTGGCTTGAGTGTCCATCTGTCTTGTTCTGCCTTCTTGGAGTTGGTTGCTGTCAGTGCCTTTTTCTTACCATGTTCAGGCACAGCTTCATAGCTACAATCCAAGTGAGATTATGTAAACTAGGAGGATTCTCAATTTTTTGTTTGAGACTTTTATTCTTCCTTGATATATCCCTTCTTATCTCTATCTAATTTGATGCTTTTACCTGTTAGGGTGACATCCACTGAAAGGCAACTAAACGGATTCCAGAACAGCCTTCACAGTGCTGCATCCTGTGAGCCAGGGACAAATTCCACAGGTGAGTGCCAGTGCAGAAGACCAGGAAAGTGGGGGTGGGCATGCTGGGATGCTTTCATCTTTTTCAAGAACTGGCAGAGAAAAAGCTTTCTCAGCAAGAAGAAGAAACAGCTGCCTACCCTGCATGTAGCAGTTCCTAGGTAACAGTCTGGGTTCAGCTGTGCAGGGAATTTATTCCTCCTGGGATTAAAAAGACTAAACAGAAGGGAGAAAAGGCTGAATTTCATAGAGCTGGAAGAGGAAGATCCCTAAAACTGTGGCTGGGAAAAAAAAACTTGGCTAAAATGGCTCCTCTTTGCTTTAGGCTTTGGCTCAAAGATGCTCTGTTGTTTAAGCTTGGCCTGTAATAACGGGCCAGGACATTCTTTACATTTTTCTTCAGTCTTGCAGAAAAGCCCCTTAGTTCAGAAAGACATAGTTGAGACTTGTGAATCAGCTGCATAGTGAAGTCAATCAGTAGAGGTGAAAGTTCCCGAAGGAAAGTTACTGAGACTTATAGAATCAAATCGTCATCATTCCCTAGTGGCTAATTAATTCAAACAGGTTTATCTGCTGTTAAGGTTTCAGTAAATGAAGACCAAATCATTTTTTGCTGATGTGGACCTACGAGCAGGTAGTGTAGTCTTGATGAACCCATATTACCCATGGCCCACAGAAATTTGTGATGGTGCTGTAATGGAATATATGGACAAATTATGGTCAGAATGCTTTAAAAAAAATGTTTCTGACCTTATGTTTTGCTGTGAAAACCCTGGAGACATGACTTGAGTATCACTAATGCAGTGATCTCTGTGTTTTAACAGGCTGAAATAAAAGTTTGCATAGGGGTGAACTACCCAATTCATCTCTTGGATATTTAGCTCTGAAACTTAAAATGACACTTCCATTATTAATGTCAGTGATTTTATTGCTGATCCTCTAACACAAACATTCAGCTAATGTACTTATTGTACAGTTCCAAACTGCCTCCCACACTTCACCACCTGCCAAAAACTCCAGTTATCCTACCAGAAAGTTTATACAGTGAATACCCATAGTCAATAAAAAAGACCCTACAGCACAGTGGAACATGACAGTGTAGGAATGGAATATAGTGGGCAAAAGTTCTGGTATACTGTATTGTTCAAGTTGAGTTTTTAGTACAGTATGTACTACGTATACATACATATGTACAGTATGTAACTAAGGTTACATATAAATTTACAAGTGAATGAAAAATGGAATTCTCAAAATATTGACCAAACTGGTATGCTGAGTGGACTTACATGAAGGTGTTTGTGCTGAATTCTGCCTTTTTTTTTTCAAAGTTTTAAGAGCACTCTCAAAGTTGCCACCCTGTAATTTTAACCTCTGCAAGAGATACTCTCCATCTCCTCTGGGTGCTGTTGCTGTTACATGTGTCTGTGATAACTCTAGGTAGCATTTTTCTATCCTTCACTGTTTTTGTGAATATTTACGCAAAGCATGCGTGAGGATTGTTGAGAATATTAATGATGGAAGGCAACAGCCAGAGCTGCAGGAAGAACATAGGCTAGATAACAGCTACAAAGTTCAGGGTGGTCACGCTCTCTGCGAATACTTATAATCCAGTGAGAGCTGAGAACTTCAGCTCGTATTTCCTTCTGTAGGACTAGGCTAGCTGCACTTGTACTAAACTTATCCTCTCTGAAGCTGAAACAAAGGGTTTAGCCTGCCATTTCGCTAACAGTGTGAGGGCTTAGATGGAACCCTAGTTTGGCTAGGGGTAGGCTAGTAGAACCATGGTGGGTGGGTCATTTAAAGCTTCCTTCTCACTAGAAGAGGTACATAGCTCCAAGAACAGTGCTAAATATTGCAGTGATGGAACTAACTAGAGCAAAATGTTTGTTCTTGGAAACTGGGGAATGATATTTTCTTCAGCTTTGCACCAAGCCACTGGTATGCGTCAGAGGCTGCTGTGCCCAGTCTGTGTGTCTCAGAAATTACTCTGGTCCTTCATGCAGGAACAGCTGTTTTTCTTCTTCACTCTCTCCATTGATTGTTTACACTAGGGCCCTGATTTCCCTCATCAGCAGCTTATTTGGGGTTACTGTTTCACATCTATTTAGTATCCTAGATACCAACTAGAGGGGTTGGAGACAACTCATAAAGCAGATTACGGAATAAACTGCAAGCATTTAAAGATAGAAGGCTGTGAAAAGTTGCAGAGATAAAAAAGGAACTAGACAGAACCTCTGTATAAACACACACAATGTTCAAAAATGTCTGAGAAGCTTGAATAAGCCTTTTCCTCTAACAGTCTATCTGAGGATAACTATGGGCCTCTGCAGAGAAGCAGCATAAAGGTGTCACAAATGATCTAACCAAAAGTAAGGATGATGGTCAAAGGAAGAGAGAGTCAGGCAGTATGGAAACTTCTAACCAGATGGTCCAGAAAACAGTTTGCTGGTAGTTAGTACTGCAACTGTAGGAGAATACCAGTTGTAGATACTGTTGTGCAGTGGGCTCAAGCTCTTGAGGACAGATCACTTGAGATGAAATAAAAGGGAGAATAAAAGTCAGCATTTCTGCCAAAGCAGCTCAGGATTATGAAACAAGCCACCACTACAATGAAAGTGTGGCAGCCTCTCATCCCTACAGCCTCATCCTTATTTCATGGAGAGGCAGAAGTTGTGTGTGAACTGTGTGCCACTGGTGTAATGAGGGAGAAGGTGGAGATCCTCATGAATATCTACAGATGGGAAGCTAAATCTGCAAGTTATCATTTGGGAGTTATTTGTAGTCTCTGAACAGACAGTTTCCTATCAAAGTTCCTGAAAGTTTAACAGGATTTATTCTATTAAAGAAATACTAAGAATTACTACCTCTAGGGAACATCCAAAATGCTTCTGACCTGATTTTTCACTGAAATTGAACAACCAGCTGCTAATGGGTTGTCAGTCATTCTGAAAATACAGCCATTATCACACTGCTTTTTTTATTCTGTGTTACTTTAAGGGTCTCTCAGCATTACGCTGATTCTTTCCTGCTTCATGGAATTTAACAATTCAATTAGTGTTAGTGAAATAGAGTGATTGTGAACCAAGAAATCAATTGGTCTTTTTTTTTACTGGATGTATTAACAATGTGAGGTGTATGGAGACATTTTGCCATATTTTGCTGTTTTATTTTCTGTTCCTCTCTAGTGGCATTAGGTGACTAGCGCATGAGTTCTTTTTCTCAAGAAAGTGAAGTTCTAGGTGAAAAAGGTGTCACTTTTCCACCAGAATTTAGCTTTTGAACAACTGGCAAGAAACATCAAGGAAGTTCTATAGCTACATGGAAGACCTCATAGTTAGAAATTTATTATATTTATTATTCTTCCCTTTTGAAAATGCTAACACAAAGCAGGTTTTAGGGAGAATAAAGCACGAGGGGCACTTTACAAAAATATAACAGCACAGTCCCAGGCAGCTTCTCTGTTTCTGAGCTGGACTTTTGTCTGCAAGAGCCTGGAGACAGGAACAATCTGAAAGTATAGTTAAGCCCTCAATGCAGTTGTGGAGTGGATGGACAAGGTGATGACCACAGCTGATTTCATTTGGTTTGATTTGTAAAGGTAACAGTAGCTATGAGTGAAATCTGTCTTTGTGCTCCTCTCTTTCATTTGCTGCCAGCTTCTTGAAAGTGTTTGAAATTTTTATTTTAAAAGCTTCAGAAGACAGAATACCTCTGGGGTTCTCTTTTGCTATGGCAAAAATATAATGTACTAATAACCTATATAATTACAAACAAATATGAATCATGATTAAAACTGGGCAAGACTGATGCCTGGCTCCAGACTTGACAGGACTTTCACCTTTTCATACTCAGACTGATTAACAGTGATGAAGTTTTATTATGCCAGTGTTTATATTAGTAAGTGTCCACATGGCTTTTCCACTACGTGTGCTGAGAGAAGAAAAAAGCATTAGAGTTACTGATTAGGGGAGGTAAAAGCTAGTAATATGCTGTTTGACTTTGACAGCAGTGAAGATCGCCAATTCATGCAAAGTCTTGGGTCTCTACCTAGTCTGGTTTCAAGCATGAGTCCAAAACTAATTTATTTGTCTTGCAGTTCTCTTTAGAATACTTCATACCGAAGGTGAATGTCAAAACTCAATCTGAAGCTAGGGAGGAAACTTCTTGAGCTAGGTGGTATAGACTTGATTTTATTCCCTGTGATTCCCAGGTCTGTATCTGAGTTTAGTTGCAGGATGATGCACAGTTGTCTGTTTACTCTGGACATTCACCTGGCCCCCAGATCTGCATGAATGCCAAGTCCTGAAGGTATGCAGTTCTTTCAAATAAAGTGTATCATCATCTGTAAGGGCTTAAAACTGGATCCTGAACTGCCAAGACACTAGTTGAAGAATATGGGGATTAATAAACTGGTTTGGATCTATTCCATGTAGAAGGCAAGCTGCTGTTCTTAGTTTTCTAGTGATTTCCTTCTTTAGGCTAAGGTGGAGAGCAGTGTCTGAACGCCATCCAAATAAGACAAATGTGCAAGCAGTGTGGTCCAGTATACAGCAATGAATGGAGCCTGCTTGCAAACTAGTGATGGTAAGGAGCACTTTTGCACTAGCATCTAGCACGCTCCAGGTTTTTTTTCATTTTACAGGAAATCTACAGGTAGACTGTGTATTTGTAAAGTTTCTTATATCTAAGATTATTGTATGGTCCTTCATAAGAAGGTCATGTATATCTTGTTATTGGAGACTGGAAATCAGAGTTAACGTTGGAGGTGCCAAGACTGGCTATTGTCTACCCACTGATTGAATTAACATTACTGCTGTAACACAGCCTCTTTTATATAAGCTTAAGGAAAAAAAGAAGATATTCTTTTAGCAGGTATGCAAAAGTACAAGCTTCAAAATTATCCTGCAACAGCAAAATAAAAAAAAGGCAAGTAGACACAACAGGCATTTAAACAAGACACATAAAATCACTTTGTATTGTTTGCCAAATCTAAACAAAGAAAATGCCTGGGATTTGGAGATTCTTTTATCAGCCAGTGTCTCTCTTGGAGCATAAAGGGTGGGGATGAGATGGGATATGTACTGTTGCCACTCTGAATGGTCTGTGTCAGACCCCCAGCCACTTGCTACAGTAGGGTGGAATTCCCAGCTGCCCAGTCTTGTCCAGGCTTCCTCAGCTTCTGCCAGGCTCCCCGGCAGCCTCAGAAGGCAGTAGATTGTTGAACACCAATGTATTTATTTTTATGTTGTTACCGCATTCCCGAGAGGAACCTTGGCTATGATTTCAGCTGGTCTCACCACACTGTCCAAATCCTTCATCAGGAGCAGCTGGGAAAAGAAATCACTCAGATTTCTGCACAGCACATTGCTCCCTCCCACTAATCCTGTTAATTCCAGTCTTCATTTGCCACCCTCCTGGTTTTCTCTTGTTGCTGTGACTGACTGCACAAGTGGTCTTGACTTTGAAAGGTGACCTTCAAATGGGCACCTCAAATAACCTCTACTTCAGGCTCCTTTGGCTACTCAGGCACAAGATAGCTTATGACACAAAAAAGCAAGTTTTGATGTCATCTCATTACTTAATCCTAGTCCAGGAATGGAGTAATGATGAGCTCTTCCACATAAATCTGTCCAGAACCACCTGTCTGGCTGAGAAGCTCTCAGTGGGTCACTGAAAGGGAACAGCAGTGTGATATCCAGCACCTTGCATCAAAGTTTTCCAGTGCAGCTCCTCACCCTGCATACAGCCTTTGTCAACAGCAGTAACAACACTCTGTCAGCATCTCTTTCTGTAGCGCCGGGTCAGTGCTTACTGAGAAATGGAATCAGTCCATTTTATCATATTTTGGAAGGCAGTGGAGCTTGAGGTGAATCCTACTATTGTGCCAAGAATCATTCACAATGGTGGATATTTGGTTTCACATTTGTTCTTATAATTACCTTCCTAAAGCCACTGTTATTTCACGCATCGTGAAAACATCCTGGATTTTCTCTCTCTCTCCCCTGCTGACTTCCGCAGTTTCATAAGGAGGGCAAATGGGAAGAAGGAAAAGATAATTTCTCTCCCTGCTATAGCTGTTGCAGCTGTCCCAGGTCAGATAATGACAGACAAGCCGTAGTACCAGATAGACCAGAAGGGAAAGGAGAAGGGTAAAGAAAGACCTTCTCCTTACCTCATTTCTTGGTACTCTTTGAAGGAGCAGGGAACCATGACCTTATGACTAGCAATGAGCAAATATTGATTTGTCTAACCAGTACCTTCAAAATAGATACAAATTATCAACAGGGCATGACTGTGTTGGAGTTTATCCAGTTATCAGAAAACTGTGTGCAAGTCTCATTAAGTCCCACCAGAGTGTAAAGCTCTGCCAAAAGCAGCATTCCAGGCCCTTCTCAGATGATGTTAAGAAGATAATATCCAACTCAGCCATCACCTCTCAGCTGAGGGTCAGTGTTCCCTTCTAATGATGGGAAATGACATTTATACCTTTACTTGTGAGAACAGCCTGCTTCTCACACCATTAGTCAACCTTTTGCCTTTCTTTTATGGAAGGAAGGAGCTCTTTCCTGTTGCTACTGGTCTCATGCCACTGCAAGGACATTCCAAGTCTCAGGACCACTGGGAAAGCAGGAGAAAAAGGAAAGGACAGTCTCTAGAAATTGGCTTCCCTGTTTAAGAACTAGAACACAGCTTGAATTTTAGCAGCCTTCACTTCTGACAGACTCAAAGAAAACTCTGAAGCAGGATAAGTAATGACTTCAGGCATTTGGCATTTTTGCCTGACTGGAGGCTTGAGCATTGCGTGTTCTCAGTAGTTAGGCGATGGCGAACTGCCTGTATTTCCTTGCTGTGTTGGAAATGTCATGCAAGATCAGGTGTGCAAAGACTGGGGAGAAGTTATATAATATCTTGGCTACTTCTGTCTCACATCTGGCCCTTTGGCATTAAGCTATCTATAGAGAGGATGCCTTCGCCCATCCAAATTGGATTTTGTTTTAATCTGGCATTATTTTATTGAAACTAAAAATAGAAGCCAAAATGTGTGTGAATAGGGTAAAAGGAGTGTCTGAAGTTATGAAATGAAATGTGGGGAAGAGCCAGAGAAGAGAGAGCCACAACAAACCAGGGAGTAGGGAGCTGAATAAGAGAAATCAGAATGAATGCTGTCAAGTACAGACGGGCATTAGCAGTCAGAGTGAGGGGCACACCCAGTGTCTTCTCTGTAACATGGGAAAAAATCATGCTGGCTTCCAGTGCTATTTCTCCACTTGTTAATGAGGCTGCTTACTGCTCTTTCCATGCAGGGAGACTTCACTCAATACAGTTGTGTGTACTGTTTGTGTCACACACACACACACACCCCCCCCAAGTACATTTTTGTGACTTGGAACTGCTGCTTTCTCTTGCCTGCCTGGTCCAGCAACTTGAAATTGTGCCCAAAAGATGGGGGAGGGAAGGCTGGCCTTCTGTTGTCAGCTGTCCTGGCTTGCTAGTGTCAGTCACCCATAGATATAAATAAATCCCATCTATTTATTGCCTTTCTTAGTTGCACTATATATTATCAAGAGAATGCTGGGCATTACTCTAGGATTAGAAATTCCCTCTGGTCTGGGATTAAAAAAATCTGAATTTCTAGAATTATCAGAGCTTTTCAGGGAGAAAGGATGTTCCTGTTTTCAGGAACTATATTCAGGAGGCTTCAACATGCTTCTCAGTTCTGCCACAGACTTGCTGTGGGTATGATGAAACAGCCCAAACTAGCTCTAAAAAAATGTTAGCATGGGTCCCTGACCCAGTACTGTCATCTAGCCTCTGTCTCATTCCAGCAGCTTGGAAGCAGAGTAGATTGGGTGCTGGTGTCTGACTAAGACTGTGTACATCTGTGCTGGGAAAGTCTATATGGCACTGAATTTTAGTGTGCAGTATCCCGTAAATGACTTTCCACAACTCCTATGATTTCCTTGTGACTCAGAATAACACCCATAAAATGGAGGTAATCCTTTTCTTCTCCCTGTGTAACTGTTCTAAGTACAAAAGTGTTAAAGTTTTTGAGGTGCAGTCATGGATGATGTAATAGTATGTAAACATGTGGACAGACATACGGGCAGATACTTTAACACCTCCTGGCAGGTGGAGAAGAAAGCAGATTCATTCTGTTGTATGTGGTGATTCACTGCAATGACTGTTATTGCTAGGAAGAATCAACCCTTAATGTTGGCCGCTGTCAGGAATGAGGTTTTTTTCTGTCCCCTCTACGTCAACCAGAACCTCAACCTACTCAACCAGAAGAAGGTGGAATGCTCACCAATAGCTTTGAAATGATAAAACTTCATAGAATTATATATATTAATATTTATGAAATTATTGAATTGGCCATGAGCTGTACTTATGGTAGGAACCTACATATTTACATAGGAATGCACCTCTCTGTGTTGAGTCCTCAAGGCAGCCATTTAAGAGGAATTCACACAAAGTGATTTTGATTCAGTTTGTGAGAAAAATCAAACTGTACTGTGCATTTCTGTAGGAAAAGGAAGGCTCAGAAGTCTCTTCAAAACAGGAAGATGAGGTTGAAGTTGGCTGTCTCTCTCATGTGCCTTTGTTTCCTTAATTTCAGCATATTGCCAAGGGATAGGTTTCTGGACTGGTATCCTATCTTAGTACACATGGTTGACAGTGTGGTTCCTAATTCAAGTTCCAAACTTTCTGTGCAGTGACACAGCTGGCAATCCTGCTTTCTAAACATCTTTCCAGATCCTCTGTGCTCTGTGATGTTTGGCTTGTATGCTGGGCTTTCAAGGAGAGCATACTTTTAAAAATATAGTAATATTTTTAATAAACAGCCCTCAACAAATGTCATTCATATTTAGGTGCAAGATAATGTGCTAAATACACAGGATAAGCCTTGCCTACTAGAGTACCTGTAAAATGCAAACTGTCCAAAATAAACTTGGTACATTTCTAAGTGTTTTGGATTTTTCTTTTTAAAGGACTGTCTAAGCATTTTTAAGTAAAAGAAGTGAAGATGACATTGACTTTTTCCCATAACATGCCTAAGCTGGAAAATGTCGCAGTATGTAGAATTAAAATCTACCTGTATAATAATGGGAAGAAAAAATGTTTTCCTTATCCCCATTCCATTTCTTTTAAAGATCAATCTTTTCACATCCCCACCTCTCCTGCACCAAGGTCTTTGGCATCTTTTGGAGTGGGGAAGTAGACTCTCATTCAAGTGAATGAGTAAAAGGCACAAAGAAAGAGACAAAGCACACGGGAGAAGAATTTAGAGCTACTGGAGGAGTGTGTGAAGAGATGAGTCTAAGGTGAAGAGTGAAGAAGGTATCCTGGGGCTTCAGAGGAATACCGAGTACTTTTTCACACAGTAGCTTAGTAAGTCAGGTTTTGTCATACTGATCTGTGATCTCATCTGTTACTGTTGAGAGAGGTGGTGTAATAGGGAGATCCAGATTTCTGGTGATGGCTGAGATTTGCAGAGCAGTGCAGCAGTTTTTTCCCACAGAACGGTCTCCTTGATTACTCAAAATCTTTGTTTTGTGTTTTTTCCAGCCTCTGCTCACAGAGAAGGACTACCACTGAACACCAGGTGAGGAATCCAGGGTGTTGCTTCAAGTATGGGGCAAAGGAAAGAGTAGCAGTGACTTCATACCACCACACTCCCATAGCACCCAGGAAAGAGTGAAGAGGAGGCCCTGGTGAGAGGACAACCCACAGAGGAGAGTACCTGCACATCTGTGGAAGCCAGTGATACACCTGCAAGCTGAGGTGAATGATTGCTTCTGAGAGCTTCTGCTACTGAGTCTTGGGGTCCCTTCCTCCAACCTCTTCCTGATCACTATCCATGAGATCTTTCTGTAAGACAGAGGTCCTCCAGCTGTCTGTATTGTTCTTCCTAAGGTCCAAGTTTGAACATGAAGTCTCATTTGCTCAGCCATTTCAGTCTGTCCTAGTCTGGTAACAGCCAAGAGTCTCTGCTGTCATCACATGGCAACCATCAGCAGAGAAAAATACTAGAACATATGATTGGAGACACCCGTGTTGGTTGCCATCTAGAATTTTGGCAAAGAGCCATGGAAATGCTTGGTTTGAATAAAGTAATTTCATTTGTTTGTTTTGGTTATAATTTTAATTATTGATTCACACCCCTAAAATATTTGCTGTCATTATGTTGGACAGGATTTTAAATCTGTCTTTATGTTTCACTGTTGGATGCTTATGTTCTGTGTGGCTTATTTTGATATTTTGATTTCTGTTTGTTTAGGCTTTATAAACTTTTTAAATTGGCTGATGTTTTCAGACCCAAGCTTGAACCCTAAGGCCCAGGTGGCTCCTATCAGTTGCAATAGTGGCTTGCTGAAGCACTCCAGTTAAAATTTGCCTAATGCTATGAAAATTAATTTGCTTGTGTTAGAAAACAACACCAGCAGCTGGAAAATGTATTGGAGAGAAGATCCACCCATCCTTAAAATGAACAGGAAGCAGCTTCAGCTCTGGCTCTTTGCTGGTGCCAGGTTAAAGGAAAACTCAGCATTTTGCAACTTCTGCCTTGTCAAAGAGCAAGTGTAATCGCTCTTTGTAACTTTCATCGTAATTCTCAAAGGGTACAAAATCTCCTGTTGTTTGTATGAGAGCCCTCAGAGATTGGATTCTAACAGCCTGTTTGATCTGTTTTCTTATTCCACAGCTCCCCTGTCATTTCTAGCCTGTATAATCAGTGTTAAGAGATCATTCTCATGTGTTGGCAAGTAGATAATGATCAACCCAAATGTCTGACAGAAGAAACAGTGTCAGAGGGGAAAACTGTTTTCTCTTGAAATGATTGTGTTCATGTTCGCTCTTGGATTGTGCATATTTTCTGTCATTCAAGACCGGATAAATTGTAAGAAGATGAAATAATTATGTTCATACCCCATAAGTTTCACTATCACTTGCTCCAGGCATGAATTCATAGGACAGAACACGTATTTTTCTATTTCTGTTCCGCTCATGCATACGACAGACAGAATACTTCATTTGTCCAAAATGCAATTCTCTGATGTAGCTGTTCCCTTTCTTACTTCATTGGCTTATCTTTCATCTCCTAGACAGTCATGATCCTGCTTACTTTCTCTACATTTTTCAGCTGTGTTCTTCAAGAATCTCCACAGCATTTGTCTGCTGCCTGTGCCGCTATCATGTATCACCAGTGACCAAGAGATTTGTAAAATCTTGTGAAGTTACTTTCAGATCATGCCCCTTCTGTCTGTAATCATTGAATTCCACCCGCGGATCTCTGAGATAGATGCTTCTACTTGTGCATCAAGTTGTTGGCTCATGATTAGTGAAAATTTAGTTGCAGAAGTTATGTCAAACTCCTGCACATCCTCAGCAGCTGTGGGTTTCAAGACCTTAGGTCTGTCTGCTCATAGCCTACTCTGCTACATGCAGTATTGGCTATAGCCTCCAGCTCTGTTCCAGAACTGTCAGAGGGGCTATTTCCCTATAAGATTTAGCTTCAGTAAATAATGGATTCCATTCCTTTCCTTCTCCCAGGAGATCTGAGTTATCCTTATTCCACTGGGTTTTATGTGCGGGATTGCATAGTTATAGGATATACATCCTTGTGGAACTCTCATCTCTATTTTTGTTCTGTAGTTTCTTCGTTCAGGTTGTCACAGCCACCACTGAAAACTATAGAGAGATTTGGAGAATAGAGATTTAAATGCACAGTTAGCCCAGGAAAGATGATTGTCTTCAAAGGATCATTGGCAGAAACAGCGTTCTTATATCTGGCAAGTTACCAATTAGTGCTGGCTTACTATGAACATAGGTTAATTGTTTTGTCAGCTTTGCCAGTTTCCCACCCACTCATTTTGCGATAATCATTTGTACTCCGTTATAGCCAGCACGTTTTCTGAACTTCTTTGCATTCCATGTTAGATGTAGCCAACACTGCATCTGTAACTGTGATGACTTAGTAGCAGGATATCAGACATCTTGTCTCTAAAATTTTTGAAATATTCAGAGAAATGCACATTGCAGTCTAAGACCCTCGTTTTGAAGGGATGCATTTTGTCAGCTTCAGAAGCAGTGAAGTCTATATCCTTTGTCCCTGGAAAAGTTTTCTTCTGCTTCCAATAAATAAAAAAACAAAACAGGGATATCAAGACAGGTCCTTTACCTCAAGCCAAACAGCCAGACCTTGAACTCCTGTTCAGCCTCAGGATATGTTAGGGCAGCCAGAGCATCAGAGGAAATTGCCTTTTGGAAAAAAATTCCTTTGCCTTGGGCATCTGCTGATTCCAGCTCTGAGCACAAATGCTGTTACCTTGGGAGCATGTGCAATAGAGAATCAGGAACAAATCCTGTGATTCCAGCCTCTTACATTTTCCATCTCCCTGTACTCCTCAGCCTGGAGTCCATGTATGTCTTTGTGCATGGTGGATACTGTGTACTGAAGGATAACATACATATTTTGTCTCATTGCAGCTCTGTTACCTCCATGACTGTCTCTTTTCAAAAACCTCTCAGAGTGCTTCAGTTACGAGATTTGGTGGGGAGGCATAGAACTGTTACCCACACATCTTGGAGAAAAGGCATTTTACAGGAAGTGTTTTCTAGTACAAGGGAGGAATGGAGAACAGCAAACCGTTTTGGATTTATGATAGTTGTACATTAGAGGAGTACAATTATATACATGCTCCTCAAGTGGGGATTAGTTTGTCTCTGCTTTTATGACATTTACTTCCCTGTATTCATCAATGAGTTTTGTTGAAAGTGCTTTTGCTTACTGTAAGAAAAGAAAATTACCAATAGAAAGCCCCAACAATCATTCAGCATCTACTTCAGTAGTGAAACTGGATAATGTAAGCAAGGGGTGGTCCTCTTCTGTCCTACTCTGTGATGTTTGCATCACTTCTAAGTTAAAGAGCCTGTTCCAATGACAGAGGATCAGGCTTGTTTGGCTTGAAAGGAGTAAGGTGCACATCAGAGTCCTGGAGGCTGAGGTAATGCAGAGTTCGTACAAGCATCTTGTGCTGTGTTTAGGTGATGAGCATACCACAACATAAAAACTAAGGGAGGAATATTAGATTCTCTCCTCTCCAGAAGCAGCTGACTTGTACTTGGTACCTGAAGTATTAAGTTCAATTTTATGTGGTTCATCTTGGCCTTTAAAGCATCCTCACAAGTCGTGAGTGCCATCAGTGGGAGATCACACTGTGACACTAGATAGGCCACTTAGTCTGGATGCCAGTGACACATACTGAAATTTCCATTCTCAAGACTAGATGTGCTTTTGGACAATCATGGTTTGTTGGAAATGCTCCTCATTATGATACCTGGAAGGTCAACATACATCCTTCTGATACTGGTTCCTCCTGTGGCAGGAGGTTTTGGTGTCAAGACCTTTGTTTACTAATAGGAATCTCAATGCTGTGCCTCTTCCTTATACTGGAATATGGATAGTCTCTGTGTGCATGGAGCTGAATGGTTGGCAGTGCTGGACCAGTCCTCCTCTTTACCTGTGAAAGAGATCACTGACTTACAGATGAGCTTACAGAACAGACTGGATTCTCAGCTTGCATTCTTTCAGGCCTGCACCTTGTACTAATACAACAGTTCCACTCATTTTGGATTATTTGCTGGAAACAGAAGTAGTCTGGCTCCCAACTTATTTTCTTTAAGGTTTACTTGATCAAACTGACAAGGACTTTTTTCCTCAGTCAGTCTTACATTTCCTGCTCATGATAATCCTGGGCTTGCTGTTTGAATCTGGATGGGTTATTTGCTGGTGTTCAAATAGTTGGATTTTTTCGGTTGTAGTAAGTAACTGGCTGATTGATCCTCTTCATACTATTTCCTTTCTGGACACATTATTCCTGTGGATCTGTCATGAGTTTCTTACAAAAGAAGCTTCTGAGCTTTACTTAAACCTGGGACTTGACCTCCTTTTCTTCTTTCTAGAACCTCATGTTTCTAGAGGTAAGATATCATATGTTTATGCCAAATGTCAGGAAGACCTTATTTTATCTTTACAGAATCAAGTCAGTCAAACAGTCCTTGAGACTGGTTATACCAAGAGCACAAAACTTAACATTCATAGTTCTCTTCATGCAGAAAATGGTTAATTGGAAGAGATGGGCAAGGAGGAGTGTAAGGGAGAAGATGAAAAGGGAGTAGTTGTTCACAGTCTTGCCCACTAGAAGTAGGAGCATCAAATGAAATTAACAGATATCAGATTCAAAGGAAAAAACAAAAAAGGGGGTGTGTGTGCAATTTTTTTTTTTAAATGCTATGTTACTGACCTCTGGAACTCCTTGTCATAAGAAGTGGTACATACAAAAAAGTGTATATGATTTGAAAAGACAAGTAGACAAATCAATGAAAAAAGTTATCTATTAGGGCATATTAAATATTAAAACTAAAAAAAAGGGAGGAAGTTTCTAAGACTTTTCAAGTGACTATTCTGGGGAAGTATCACAATGGGCTTTTCCAATTTTTAGCTTGTCTATTGGGCATGTACTGTTGACCACGGTTAGAGACAAGAGGTGGGCTAGATGGTCTTGTAGTTGACTTTATATGGACATTTTATTTTGACAGTTGCAGTACAGCTAAGGCAAAGCTGCCTTCCATGATAGCAGCATGTTCCACCAGAATTCACTCCGTGGTGGTGGGTTCTCTAAGAAAAGTCTCCATTGCTGACATCTGCCAAGTTGTCATATGCAGCTTGTCTACACCTTCACCTGGGTAGGCACTATATATTGCAGAGGCTTTCAGAATGATGAAGCTTTTACAACAGCATAAAGGACACCAAGATCCACCTCTAGACGGTTGTGATTTTGGAGGAAAGTAGGTTGCTGTATACACGTCAGCCATAATATGATGTTTATAAATGGTTAATCACTTAAATATGGAAAAGAAAATACTTACTTACCACTAGCTGAAGCTCTTAAGTTATCTTATTCATACACATCTCATTTCTTGCCATCTTTGTCTTTCAAAGAGCTTGAGCGCAGAGCACCTTCAGGGTGAACGTGCACAACCACAGCACATCTTAAAGAACTACAGTACCTGGTAACTGCTTTCTTCCCACTTTAGAACCCTACTGTCCTTCTTCCAAAGAATGAGATTAAGTTTCCCGGCTATCTTAGAGACGAGTAGTTAAGAAATGCACAATCTTCTCCAAAATTGTTGGATTCTGAGTTTTTGAAACAGCCTCTCCATGCAGTTTTAACAGAGAGGACAAACTCCACTTAACTAAAGGTGACAAACAAGGCACCAAGTCTGCCCTGAGGAGTCTGCTCTATCTGTTACCTTACCAAAAAAGGATTTTACTGGCCCTCATTGAAAAAGTTTTCACTGCTGTTTCCAATTTAAAGGAAAGAATCACTGATCGCTGTGGAGACCCTGGTGTGAAGTCTTTGCCAGTGGTATTCAGTGAATCATAGTGGTTCCCTAGGGAAAAGAGTATACTTAACAAGGCCTTTTCTCTACAAGTCCAAGCCTACAGTGCACACAATGAGCTTGAGAAATCCTATATTCTTTGAAAAGGAGTGGCTTCTTTATCTGACCTGTCAGACAAGAAAATTGAATTTGCCTTAAAAAACCAAATTTGATGCAATTGTTAAGAATTTGGGGGCTATTAAAAATGTATCTTTTATTACCAGAGTTTTTATCATTTGTTTGGGGCAGGTGGAAGAGGTGCTGTTATCTCTAAAAGCAATTTCAGCATTGTGTTTGGCCTTTTGCCTACTGGTGTTCTGGAATGTGCAACAGAAGATAACCCCAGGACATTAATTTGGTGTCCCTGCAGGATTATTTTAGAAAATCTCATTTCACCACTGAAGTGTAGTCTCCTTCCCTCAGACTAAGAGGAGACAAATTACTGTATGCAGTGTAGTTATGTTCAAAAGTCATAAAATCTCCTCAAAAATATGTTTTGGGATTATTGATCTAATCCCTATGCCTTGAGTACTACCATGTCAAAAGTCAGGAAGGGATCCTTGAAAAGTTCCTCTACTGCCAAGTCCAAATGTTTGACTGTCGTCACTCCCTCGTTGTACTATAACATTTGTTTTTTCTGAGAATGGGGAAGAAAAATGACAAGGGATTTTTCCCCACTGTTTCCAGTAATTCCTGTATAGGATTTACCTCATGTTTTTCAAGTGGTTTTGCCTTATTTATATGACCTTCTGAAAAGGTCATGCTGTGTCAGATATATTTAATACATATAGGATGTCTGTGCCATTCTTCAAGGTGTGCAGATGGACAGCAGTGAATCTACTGGGAGGGCAACTGAAGTTGTAGGCATCCCGTTAGTGCCACTAGTTATGGTACTTAGGCTTCCCATTGCATGATGCTTTCCCCATTCAAATTGAGGTTGTTCTCCCTCCTGAAAGTGTGTTTTCTCTACCATTTCTAATTCTAGAAATTCAATGTGGAATACATTTTGTCTATGATATCAGCTAGGATTTTTTTTTCTTATCCACAGACATACAAAACTCATGTTTCCATATGTCTACTGAAAATTTCTCATGAAAAATATGTAAGAATAAAGATTGGTGGCTCTTCCTGCCAAATTGTGGCTCTGCAAGTTTCTTAAGTCTTTTGAGTTTTGGTTTGGCTGAGGGCAGGTGGAATTTATAAACATGAAAGACAATTTAAAATGTGTAATCAGCACATTGTAACTGCTGCCACACCATACTTCCCTGAGATTTTATTGCCATCTCCTTTATTTGTTTCTCTTTGTTGTTTGTTCTGTTCGTTTGTTTCTAGTCCTTCAGATTAGCACAACAGAGCACTTAACATGCTGGTATCCAGATGAGATCTTCAGATCCTAAATTATAGTTAGAGATTTCTATAGCAAGTGTCTTTTGAAGGGGCAGATGTCAAATTGTGTCATGCAAGGCAGCTTGTTGCAAGTTGGATGTCTTCCAGAGACTCTTGTTGCATGTCAGACTGTCTGCTACTGCTTTCCCCTGCAAGTGGAGTTTCTTACAAATCCTTGAAAACAGTGGAGATCTCCCAAGCATCTAGTCTACCTGCAAGAGGGTTTCAGCATTTCAAAAGACCATAAATTTTTGTTTCATAGGAGGAACAGAACATGGTTACCAAGACATTCCCCAGTCATTATACTATGTGCATTGCACAAATCCTGTAAGATTTGCCCCTGGCTGCCCAGCAAATCTTTGCTTTGTCTGCTTCCTGAAGAGGATAATAACTTCAGGAGAAGAAAGAAATCCTTCCTGAAGAATGTCAGGAAATCTCTGATTTGATATGACCCAGCTGGCTTCTTTCATCAAGTGAGGTACATGTACTGGCCATGACACATTGTTATAATGCCTCATGATGATTTCTGTATGTGATGAATGAGAATCTGTAAACAGCTAGTGAGAAATGTCTGAGTGTTGGCAGACCAGAAAGGGAAGTCACCTTTGCCTTCTACAACATGCATAACCCCTACATATAATTATTTCTTGCATTGGTCTCTGTGGACAGCAATGAGGTATCATCTTGCCTAGCCAACTAAGTGGAATGAGAGACAAAGGATACCACCCTGCACAAAGACCACTACACCCCTGAAAGGAGGAGAAATCTTTGTCTTCAAAAGATACCGCTTGAAAGATTAGTATTCCTTGGTATAATTCAACAGTGCCAGTGTATACCACAGGGGATAGAGTTTCTGCCTGAAAGCTGTTCACTAAGTCTGCAGGATGTGGAAAGCCGATAATGTGTGGGGTTTTTTTGCCACAAACCACAGCTGTAAAGAAACCTCTATTCTGTACTTGGTATAAAGGTCTTTATCCCTAAGTGTATTTTCCATTAAGTCATAGCCCAGTACTGGAAAAGGCCCAGCTGTTTGGTTGAATGCCTTCAGACCATCTCTGCCATCTTCCCTATGCAACCGAGCCCTAGATAAGGATGTTCTAAAAGCAGCTGAGTAACTGAGGTCTCTAATCTATGAAATTAGTCTTTCGTGGAAACGCACTGTGACGTCTGAAGTACTGTACCATATTCTTTCTGAAATTATGGGCATAAGTGGCATCTCGCACGCATTACTGTCATTTAGAGAAGTAAGAGAATGGTAACCATTAATCAGCAATTTTCGTTTGCTGTATTTCTTGTTAATGTATCTGAATTAATTTCTAAGGCAATCTGTTTCCCAATGAATAAAACTGTCTCATCTCTTTTATGTTGACTTGTTGCGTGATAAAGGATCTTGCATTTGTACAGGGCATCTGAAGCCTCTCTTCAAGAGAGGACAAAAGACACTGAGCTTAGTTTCTTCCATCTGTCTCTTCTGGAGCTGCATCAAAAATGAACCAGGGCTTAAATGACTTCCCTGTATACAAAAGAAAGTATTTGTAAAGCAGAGGCCTGAAAGTCCAGGTGTTCATTTACTAAACATCATAGTGTGTATGTTAGTTATTAATTTTATACAGCTTTTGACCAATATATTCTGGTGATTTTGAATGTAAAAAAAAATTAATAGATGTTATTTTTAAAGAATTAGAAGGCATTTTTTCCTCCTTGCACTGTATCCAAATTGGTGCCATTACTCTAAACCACAATTAATGTAGGTATAGGCAGCCCATACAACCATCTATTATTTTTTACTACCACGAATCAGTATAGTTTTGCAAGTGTGTAGATGTGACACTGTTGGCTCCACATGTATTGAAAACTGTATTTTCTTGATTGATTTAATTGCCTTTCAATCGCCTATTAAGAGAAGACAACCCAGTACTATAGAGTTGATGTTTTGCATGCCACTAGAAACACTTCTAGTGGGTAAGAAACCTTTTCTGCACAATGGAGCTGACCCTTAGAGCTGCATCTTGCTCACCCTGTAGTACTGAACCTGCCCTGCCTTGGACCCCGGACAGAAGACATTGCAATGGATCCTCTAATGTCATGGGATGGCTGTAGCGCTTTCATTTACAAACTGGTCTGAGCCTGGAGACCTCCTGTATTTCTGCTCTGGTGAGGACACTAGCCATAGGTAAGGAAAACTTCAGAGCAGCATAGAAAGATAAAGATCTGTGAACTGAGAGAATGGAAATTTGGTAGCTACAACAGAGACGTGCTACATCATAGGACAGAGCAGAACAGAGCTATGATCTTGCCAGAGCAGTGGACAGGTATGTTTGTCTTTTGTAGCTTTTATTACTTTTGGACGTGGTCCATATTGTTTACTGTGTGTATTGATGTCTATTGGTTATGGAAAGGTGAAACACAAAGCAGCATATCCCAGTTCACACAGTGGTAACGTGGATGTGCTACTGCTTTTTGTAAGTGCAGTGAGATAGCTAGAGATTGTCCAACCCAAAGACCAGGGAACAAAGATTCATTTAGTTTGCAAAGACTATTCTTTGCTGAAATATTAGTGTACTATTCCTATACTTACTGAAGCAGTGGTCCTTGCAGAGCTCTCCAGTGCACTACAGCCTGAAAAACAAGGTGTTCAAGTTCACATCTAGGTATCTTGCTTGCTATAATAAGTATGCCACAGAGAAGCAGGGACTACACAGATGGTCATTTGCTCATTTGTGTAGGATCTGCCTTATGGCAGTGCAGAATAGGGTTTTTTCACTCTTTCTAACCATTGATCTTTGTTAGAGAGACAGAAAGTGTGCTGGGATTGTTTTAATCAGCTTTTGTTTGTTCCTGTGAACAACAAAAGGGAACTGTTGGGAGCTGTATTCAGTGTTGGCAGTGAAGATCCCACTTCTTCTTTCCCATTGTCTTTCTCAATTTGCCAGCTAGTAACAGAGCATGTAGAGAACTGCCCTCTGCCTTCTCACGTGTTTTGAAACGTTTTGGTAAGCCTGCACCCAGGAGTGAGTTCAATCTGTTATTAACTCCATGTAGATAGTATAGTTTGTTGATGAAATATAGCTAAAACACCCCTAGAAAACCTATTTTAATTGTAAGAAAATGTATTCAGAACCTGTCTCACAACTCTCATTTTCAAATGTTGCTAGGGAAACAGAAGGCTGGACAGAGAAGCAGTAACTGAAATGTGTCTGTTTGACTTCAAGGATTGTTGTACCCATGAGGTTACCTGTGTCCTTACTGATTGGACACCCCAAGACTCTTCTCCCCTAATTTTTCATTGCCATTTTGCCTCCTTTCCAGGGAGAGAAATGGCTTGATCTTTCTGCCACCCCTCCCTGCCATTGAGCAGCAGCAGTGAACAAGGGCTAGTAAGACAGACCCACCTCAAGGGGCTTGCCAGAGTTAATCTGTGGGTGGTTCTGACATGCTCCAAGTGCCACGTAGGACTATGAGCTGTGCAAGCGTTCTAGTTCAGCTCTTTGCAGCTCCCCCTCCTTGGGTTGTTTTTTTGTTGGTTTGGTTTTTTTTTTCCTCCCCTTTACTAGCGAGGGAGCCCTTCAATTGGATGGGCAGCAGAGCCAGCCCAGGGCTCAGGAGGAACAATGACCAAAGAACAGACTGCAGCTTGTAAACCAAAACCTCCCCAGGGCCTGCTGTTAAAAGATTAGAGAGAATTCCTATGCCAGTTGGCATCTGGATTTTCCCCCCTGCCCCTCATGGCAGCTGCTAAATTTCTAGCCTGTCAGCATGGTAGCGTAGTCGTAACGCCTTTATTTGCTCCCTCCTTGGGCAGGCAGGGGGGAAGCATGGGTATGGAGAGCTGTACAGGGCATACAGTAACACAGTAGTGCTGCAGGACTGTTCAGAGCTGCACCTTTCATCATCACAGCGATGACAGGTCAAGGAGCCACAGAGAGATGAAAGGGATGAAGCTAAGCGTTGGGGAGTGCCTCCATCAGAGCATGTGTGCCCCTACCAAAATGTCACACAGGTTGGCAGGCTCCCGCGACTGACCCACCCTTGCTAACCTCTAGCCAGCTGGTGATGGTGCAGGAAGGGTTGTTTACAGTTTATTAAGATGTTTGAGATTACATGTTACGGCAGCCTCGTGTGAGGTATATGGAAGCAGCTGCTATTGTGAAGGGCTTGATGGAAGAGCTGAATTCCGAGCTGACCATGGAGAGCCCTGGCCACAAGCTATTAACCAGATAGGTGTCATTTTACCCTCAGTTGCTGGGGTCCAGGAATTGGGAGGGGACAGGGAAGAACCTCTGTGGTCTCTAGAACATGACTTTAAGTAGTTGTGGTTTGGAGAGTCAGAGAGGCAGCGTCCAAGTCTCCTGTGGGATGCAAGCACTGGAGATTTTTACCTTTGGGAGTATCTCTGGCTGAAAAAGCCCCCCCTTTTAAAACTGTGAGCTTTTTATGAGCATCTGCAATGTTCACGGTAAATTGGGAGGAGGGGTGTGTTATTTACATGTGTGTACAAGTTTCTAATGGCAGTCCATATATATTGAAATGGACACAGGACATTTGTCAGCTGTGGCAACTGCACTGCCCTGGTTATTTAAACAGTATTGTTGGAAGTGTCTTATATTTGAGGGGAGCTTTATATGAATCTATCAAAAGCAGATGCCGGAGGTGATGTACATGTCTGAAGTGCTAGAATAGGACAGGGCACATATACACCAGGCACAGTTTGAGGGTACCAAGGAATTTTCATTCTGGGGCTCTCTGGTTGACCCAGAGTTCTGCCTGTTCCTTTGAAGAGACATTGTGGAAAACGGAAGGATTTTAGAGTGACTGAGTATGCCACAGCAGTAGCAGTTTAAAACCGGCAAACCATCTAACCCTCCAACAAACAACTTGCTTGTGAAAAAAAGAGCATCTGCCCCCCAAATATTTATTTTTTACAATGTTTTTGAGATTACTATTTTTTTAAGTCTTGGCAGGTGAGGTCTGGGCCATGTTCAGTTCATCGTGCAGATCAGGTGCAGAACACCCCAAAGCACCTCACAAACCACAACAGACAAGAGGTCCTCAGGGTGTATCAGCTCACAAATGAATGGGCCCAATATTCAGGTACCCACAGATATTGCTCCTGCCCTGACCCAGAAACCATCTCTCAAACTCCAGGAAGGGAAAAGAGCTGAATGGAGACATCAGTCTGTCTGAAAATGGACTCAGCACCCTCTTTCCTTGTATTTGCCCACCCTCAGCAGGCTGGCTGGGAGCCTTGCAGTTTGCATTTAGAAACCAATAGCCAGGATCTGCCAGCTGAACTTACAGGTTTGGCAGACGCAGAGTTTCAGTTGCAGGACTCCTGGATCACAGCTCTGAGGAACAAAAGTGTTAAGTGTATCTCAGCATTTCTTTTCTCAGCAGCTTTTCTTCTTGGTGCATTTTCTTTCTCTCAAGAAAATTTCAGGGTTTCCTCCTACAGGGGAAACCTTTAATTCTCCAGGCCGGTGGGGAGGGCTGAGGTCCTAAGATAGCTAAAGCTAGAATAGAAAATGTTGCCCCATTTCCATTCCCCCTTTCACCTGCTCTTTCTCATTCCCTCTCTTTCCCAGCTTAACCACCCAGCACTCAAATACACAGCAGTTCCTCCACCCTGTCCTTCTCTTCCGCACCAACTGTCCAGCCATTTTGGAGAGTCTGGCCTTCGTGTTGCCAAACTAACTCCCAGAAGGAACATGACACTGACAACACCACCAAGAAATGTTCCAGAAGAGATCGCCAAGGGCTGCCAGACACCAAGCCACAGGGTCTGGCACTCGGCCCTCAGCATGCGTAGTCTCTGACCCCCAGTTCCTTTTGTGTTAGCCTGGGAGCAGGAGAGTGGGTGCTGACAGTTTCTCTCTTGGCTTTGGGCGGGCCAGGGTGCCTTTCAGCTGCACTTGCAGGATTTCACCACCATGTTGGAGAGCTGCTCCACTTTTGGGGTCCTCCCAACATAGTACAAGATAGTGAGTGGCTCCAGGTCCTGGGGGACACAGCAGGGCGAAGCGGATGCCTCAGGGTTCAGCGTATTGTATAAGCCCAGCACCTGCAGAAATAAAGTACATGTGGTGACAAAGTCAGGAGTACTTTTAAGTTGGCTGAGGACAGGAATGGACTGCAAAGCCGACAGGTCTCTAGGTGTTTGGACTATGCTCATCAGAGGGTATTTCCTTGAGATGAGTAATACTCCCTGGCACTTCCTGATCATGGCCTGTTTCTAAAGAGTCTCACCTGCCCTGACTTTTAAAGACTTTTTTAAAATTTATTTTTTAGTAGCCTTGCTCTGTGACTGATGCCTAAGGGTTGAAGGAGTGCAAGTAGTTGTCTCCTTTCATCTCTAATTTGGTATGGTGCATAGTGTCACAATTGTTGCTTTTAACAAGACTGGGTGTAACCAGCCTGGGGTCATGTTGTCTTGAGTTCCATTAAAGAAACCAGAAGAACGAACATCAGTGCTGCTTATTTCAACCAACATCTCTAGATAGCACTGGATGGATGCCAATCCTCTCAAGTATCCGCAATTCCCTCCCAGCTTTGAACTGTCTGATGCTTTCTCCCTCCACTCCATCCTCCCAAGTCATTACACTATAATGCTAGAGCCAGGAGAGTGTCCTGTGGGACCCCACTGGATTCTTCCTCCCAGCTGGCCCCAGCCCACAGATGACTGTACACTTCAGCCATGTAACCACTACAGAACAGTTGCCATGTTTTTTGCCAGAGGTGGCCACTTCTCAATGGTAAGCAACTTCTTGAGTTGTGGGGCCAAAACATGATCTCACCTGCACTACTGTGGTCTCACTAGTGCTTGTCTGGTATAAACGACAGGGTCTGGCACATTGTCTTTTAACTACTTTACAGTCTGGGGGGATGAGAGGTGCTAAGGAAACATCCCGTTCTATCATCCAGATCCATGTAATCACAGTCATTCTGATAGAAGCTCTCTGGGATACTGAGCAAAGTACCCCTGGCTGTACCACGCTCTATTCAACAAAGACAGTACGTTAAACAGACTGATAAGAGATCTTCTTTTCACCATGTTTTCATATTGTTCTAAAGGTTTCTTGGATCACTCAGCTGACCGTAGTGCTTGATCGTTTCCTTTCTTGCTCAAGAATAGAACATTAGGAACCATGCTAAAATATCCCTTCTCTCACACTGATTCAGTCCAGTTATCTACTAGAGAGCTTCTCAGGACAACCAGATGGTAAAGCTACATGCCTGTTACCCTTTCAAAGTTTTTCATTCCCTTGCCTTGTCTTGTGCTTAATGCTCAGCACCTTTTCATTCCTTCATTCCCACAGATAGGTTGTTCCCACTGATATTAGTCCTTGAGCTTCAGTGAGCCTTGCTGCTGTGCAGACTCTCAAGCTGTGAAGAAAATGTTAGCATCTTTTCTGCAATATCATCTTTACCCAGTTATCTATTCTTTAGATGAATCTGATTTTTCCACTAACTTTTTTAGTGAAACCTTAAGATAAGTTGCTAGTAAGCTGTTGCATTGTTTGGATTGCCGCCTTTTTTCTTCTTTGGGCAGAAGCACAAATTTTCCTCTGGCTTTTCTTGCCATTCTGGCCATTACCAAGTAAGTACCCTAAAACCATCAGTCCTGCTGCTTCACAGCTTATCCAAGAGGCAGCATCATCCTCCTCCTCAATGTTTGGCTGGAAGCATGGACTCAGTACTGACTCCAAAGCAGCACATTTTCCCTGCTGAA
>NW_010526963.1:113756-124279 GCF_000687285.1 Phaethon lepturus
AGTTTCCTTGGACCATCTGAACTGCTTTTGCTGCTTTGAAGACTGGATATGATCAGATGTGGGGAGAAAGGGGGAGTCACAGCCACAAGCCCTGACAGGATAATACGCTGGATGTACCGTGCTGTGAGTGGTGTCTGCGCTGCGGAGGTATGGACAAGGGCCCGAACAAAAGTTAGCAAAGTAGCCCTTAGGCTCGTGGACCCATTTCCATCCAAGGTCCTGTCGGAAGTCGATGTACAGAGGACGCACACAGCAGTTCTCCTCAAGGTTCCTGAAACACAGTATCAAAACATAGTGAATCTAAAGAGGGGCCTTATATGCGATTGCAGCTTCCTGAGCAGAAGGACGAGTACCAGCAGCACCCAGAGGGATGTGGCATTTGCCTGCGCCAAGTGCAGAGGAGCGGCGGGGCGAGCACTGGCGGGCAGCTCAGCAGCCTGGTATTGTTCATGCCTGCTGTCAGGCAGCTTAACCACTGGCCCAGGGAGGCAGCATCCTGCTCGCCCACAGCAGCACATGGCTGCTGTCTGGCACCTGGAGCTAGCGGGGGGCTGCTGTGGGTCCCTGCCCAGGCTGTGCTACAGGAAGCCACCTGCAAGTCTCCCTCTATCCAGCGGCTCAGCCAGAAGCACACAGTGACTCTGCTGAGCTGGCCAGTGTCCCCTTCTTGGACACCACGAGGAGCAACTGGCTGAGCTGTGCTCCTCATGTGGCCCTTGTGGGACCACGGTGACCCACAACCCCCTTGGAGGGCTCTGCCATTCCTGGTGGCATGGAGTCTTGCCAGGCTTGCTCACCTCAGGTGTGGGACTTGGTCACTCTGGGCAGGATTCTCACTTACCGAAAACAGTAGTTGGTATCCAGGGCCCGTTTCTTTCTCTGGCCTCCCAATGCTGGGCTCTCCAGGCGATGTGGGGGTAACATCATCAAGATGAGGTGCGGATTATGCAAGTCCTTCTGCTTCTTCAGGCGCCCCAAGTCCCCACGGCCATAGTCATCCTCACTGTCAATGCCTTTAGAGAAAAACAGGATCCACAAAGAAGTCATCAGTGTGTAAGTGGAGGATGCAACAAGACTTTTCAGTGCATTTAACACTCTCATGCCTGCCCTTGAACCAGGGTGAACCAGACACCACGTCTACTTACTCTGGGACTTCTTCCCTCACAGGGACCCTTTTACTCCTCGTCAATCTGACTGCTGCAGCCCTGAAATAGAGGCTTATGGGCCACCTGTTTTACCATTTGCAAACTGCTGGTGGGGCCATTAATCCATCCCACTCACTCCTGGCTTCAGTCCCAGGACAGGCAGGAAGATGAATGGTTTAAAGAAGATGTCAGATCACTGGCACTCTGCAGAACAGCCTCAGAAATGGAGCCTGTGGGGGCCAGTGGCTGCAGCCCAGGGCTGCAAGCCAGGAGGTTCCTAGTTCTTAGGCCAGCCAAGCCACTGACTCTCTGGGCCACCTCACACGGGATGCCTGACTTCCTTGTGTTTCAGTCACCCGAACTGGAAAGCAGAGCCTCTGTGGAAATCTGAGAAGGCATCAAGCTGAACTTCCCGGAGAGACACTGAAATACAAGATTATTCCTTTCTGCAGACACTTGTGCAAATCCACCCAGCCTGCACTTCCTTTCTCCCATTTCTAATCTGTACAAAGTGGACATATCCATATAATCAACATGCAAACCCAGATGTGTATGTTTAAGACAAATGGTACGCAACGTAAAATGCTCAAATATGAAGAACAAGACATCACTTTTCCTTAAGATACTCCAGGCTTTCCCTTCCCCAACAGCCTCCCCTAACCCAGCTCTTTATCACCTTTGAACTTGATCTCCAAGACCTCGTGCAAATTCTCCAAGATATCCCCGTTGGGCTGAAAAGTATGGCAAGGACAGTGTATGCTAATTTCCAGGCCAAGGTTGGACTCTGCAAAGAAAATGACTCTGTGAGAAACAGGCTTCCTCATCTGGGATAGCTGCTGGTGCAAGGAAGTTTCACTGAAGACATGTACAGTGGTTAAGTCCTAGACTATGGGTTGGTCTCAAAGTCAGGGATGCTATCAGAGTTGGGGAACAGAAGTTGCCTTGGAAAGGAGAATGGGAAGCAGAATCTTGTGGCTTCATGTGTGCCAAAAGCCTTGCTTTTGCTAAAGGGACCTCCCTGGGGAGGTGAGAAAGGTGCTCCTGGTTATGTTTTTTAGGCTATTCAGCATCCAAAAGCATTTGTGAGCTTCAAGGAGCTCCACTGGAAAACAAGTATTTTGAAAAGCTGGTTTGCGGTGTCTGTGTTAAATCAGTTTTGCCATCCTTAGTACCTGTCTACTATCTGGCTTCTGGTTAGTGTCTGAAGGAGATCTGAAAATGAGCGAGTTGGATATGGACATGTAATTTCACTGGAAGCATTTTTCTCAGCAGCTGCAACCTCCTGTTTTGTTGAACTGCTAGCTAAGTCACACAGACTTTCCAGAGGCAAGTCTATTTTCATAATAACTTCCTGGACCAGTCGTGCTGTGTGGGCCTGACTAAGGGAACATGAGACTCTTATGAAAGCTCCTTTTTTATGTTGTGTCATGAATTAAAACATCTGGCTCCCCGGGGCATTGACAAGGTGCCTAGCACCTTTTTTCCTAAGCACTACATATGTGATGTCTTGTCAGCTAGTGTGCCTGCCCAGAGCTCGCTGCAGTTCCAGCCTTGAACTCCAGCCATCAGGACACAACTTAGATCGCTTGAAAAAGGAGGGGCCTACAAGCTCACAGCTTACCCTTCCAGGGAGCGGCTGCTTGCCAGTACCTGCATTCCAGTTTTCAGTGGCACCTAGCTTCTATCTGTGAGGCCGATCCAGCTGTGAGTCACGGTGCCTATGCTCCAGCTGTGAATGGGGTCAGTGTTCTTGCTGGGAGCTGCCCCATAAGTATCTGTTGGGCTGCCCAGTGGTGGCAGAGGTATGTTCTCTGCAGTGCAAAAGCCTCCATCTGTCTAGGTGTGTCAGCCTCTGGTATTTCCTCACCTTTATACCTGCCAAGCTGTAAACAGCTAAAGAAACCAGGATCCTTGCTGGTTTTTCCCTACTAGATTTGCTCTAGTACACATGAAAATTAAACCAGAGCAATCCTCATTTTCTACGTATTACAAATTATAGTTTAGGCAAGCAGAGGGGTCCCCTCTGGGCTTAGAATCAAAGAACCAAAAGAAGTTCCAGCATCTTCCAGTGAAAACAATTTCCTCCTCTGGAGGATGAATCCTCGTTCTGACTCAGCCCACAGAGCTACACAGTGGGGGCTCCAGGACAGTTAGGAATCTAGCAAATGTCATGCACTGAGGTAGCTCTCTGGGGGAAGGCTTGTTCTCAGACTGAAAGAAGCTGTCTTCTATGTGAGCCAAGCTCCTGCAACAAGGGGAACAGAGAGATATTCCTGTCAACATTGACCCACATTTCTATGAGTGCCTTGACACCCACTCCAGCTAAGACCCCTACCTCTGTGCAGAAGCCACTCACGCACAGTCTCGGTGACATCGAAGGACAGCCACTCAGGGGAGCCCCGTGTCTGTACATTCCTGCCACTGAGGTAGCGCTGCTTTGCTATGTGCTCATCCGGCCGAAGGATCTGCATCAGAAAGGAGTGGTAGAGAGAATCAGCCACTGCCGCGCATAAGGAAGGGATAGCCTTGGGTCTATTTTCTTCCACAGCTTGCTAAAAACTAATTCAGAAGGTTGGTCCTGGCAAGTGAGACACCAGGAATACCCTGGAACAAGCGAGAAGGACATACTTCGCAACCAACCTGAACTCCAGAGACCTATACAACGCTTATTTCTGTGTCCTAAGCAGCCCACTTCTCTAAATTCATCCTTGTTTTGGGGTACATATCCAGAGGCAGAAGCACAAAGCAATTGATGTAATGGGTGGCTTTGTTTCTGTATGCACCTGTGGGATGTGGGTCTAGATTTGAGAGTAAAACCAGCAGTGGGCAATAGAGCATCTTATAGAATCATGGTATAGTTTGGGTTGGAAGGGACCTTTAAAGGCCATCTAGTCCAAACCCCCTGCAGTGAGCAGGGACATCTTCAACTAGATCAGGGTGCTCAGAGCCCCGTCCAACCTGACCTTGAATGTTTCCAGGGATGGGGCATCTAGCACCTCTCTGGGCAACCTGTTCCACAGGTTCCTTGCCCAGCGAGCCTATTGAGTCCTACAATGTGGTGTTTTCATGTACTACACCTCAACTTCTATCAAAGACATCAAAGGGAGACCTCTCCTCTTGCTCTGACGTCTTTTCCCACTTCCAGAAAACAGCCACAGCCTGTGCAAGGTGTTCCTTCCTGCAGGAGCCCACGTTCACTCCACAGAGCACTGAACCTACGGAGAAGCTCAAGGATTGCCTCCTTGTCAGTTCTGTCACCTGGTAGAGAATTGCTCTGACCTCTGAAGCTAAGCTCCAGGAAGTCCTCAAGAGCTACCAGCCACAGGGCAATTTTAGCTGCACTTTTACTGCAAACTGGACAGACACGACCCTGTGGAAATGTGCTCCCTGGATGCTAAACTGTACCATGAGCTGAGTGGTCCAGCCCACCCTAAGACCAATTCCAGACCTGAACCAGACCTTATTCTGCCAAGAGAGTCCATGGCTTCAAACCAAACTCCAGGTAAGTACCTGAATTAATGGTGCCATGAATTGTGCCCCTGAGGAGCTGCTGCTGAAGGGAATGTTGAAAGCAAGCATTATTTTTCCAGTATATCTGTGACAAGACAGAGAGCTCCACCCATTGGATTAGCACCAACTGTACTGTGACAGTCAAAGGAACAAAACTGTCAAGGGACCTAGGCATGCAGATGTGACAGAAGGGTCAGGGCTGCTCCACTGGTGAGGGTCTCCCCTTCCAACCCCCTTCTCAGTGCAGCAAAGAGCTGCAGTGGGCAACATGCCAGGGTGCCCAGAGCAGCCAGCCAATGTGAGAGAGGAAAGGACAGCACCACACTGTAGAAGGAAAGAAAGGCAACTGTATTGCTGCATGTGCTGGAAGAAGCCTGGAGTATAGCATGGGATTTCTTCTCTCTTCTGTGGCCCTGCACATATCAGTTGAGGCAACCATTAAGGAGCCAAGCTATTCTAGGCTCAGGCACAGGGGAAGGTAAGAAGGATACTCACCTGGAAGAGCTCAATACGCTGCTCACTGCGTTTGGAGCTCGGGTTGGGCACACGCAGCACCCGAAACTCAGCCCGAAACAAGTTGGTGCTGTTCTTCTCTGCCGAGGACACGTTAAAGCGGAACACGTTGGAGGTGACACCTTTTGGACAAATGCCCAACTCATCTAGGAGAAAGAAAGATGGAAGAACTGAGAACCACAGGTCAGAGAGACAGGATCTCAAATAAATGCTGTTTGAGAAAGAGCTTTCCAGCAGAGGCCTGTCATTCAAACATAATGCACCTGTGAAGCATGGCTGTCTAGCTAAGATAACACAGGATGGATTCACTCAAATTTGGTCGACATTGCGACATTTTGCAAAATCTTCCCACTACTGGCACCATTATTTCAATGCTACAAGCCAGAGAATCAGTAGAGATCAACCACAGTATTTTTAATATTATCTCTTCTGACTCTGCTCATCAAATGTTGCTAATGCTCATGAGTCTGCTGCATCCAAAATGTCAACCCCAGCCAACGCAACGGGGCAACCTCATTTACAGCTAGTGGGGCCCATTCCCAATATCGATGATGGTGTGACTCTGCTCATGCTGGATACATGAGCAGATAATCCCGTTGCCGTTGAATCTTAGTTTTACAAACCTTGATACTGTCTCCTAGAATGAAAGCCAGCCAAGTGTCCACAAAGCATGAGGTGTGGAAGACTTTTTGAGGCAGTGACTATTCAGTGTGTACTGAAAGAACGGAGTTTTAAGATCAGTTCTCACTCATGACCTGGAGAAGGAATTCATGAATAGTACTAGATACAGCGTTCTTCAAGGACAAAGTAATAGTGCTGAGAGGCCTGTGGAGATCAGACACATGGGCAGGAAATAACGCAGCCATTCTCTGCCTTGATGTGTGCCTGCTGAGCAGAAAAATTCATTTCACAGATGCCTCAAATGAGAGTAGGTAAAAGCTATAAGGTCCAAACCAGTGTCCTCAAGAGAAAACAAGCCTCTCTTCATTGGGACCACCTTGGTCCCATGGAAAAGTCTTTGTAGTCGCTGTTGTTCCTCTCCTATTGACCTCTGTTAGCATTTAAGGCTCTAGCATCATTAAGGCTTCCTGCAGACAAGACACAGCAGCTCCTGCTCTACACCCACATGCAGGTTTGTTTGCAGCCCTACAGAGACCTCTGACTGTTGTCCAGTTCAACACAGGGCTCTCATGTAAGCTGATATTTAAGTTGGTTTTAAACAAAAAAAGAAACAGAAAAATGATCACCTGTTCCCAGCCACAGTTGCAGCCTGTGACAAATAGGCTAGAAGCCCTAGCTGAAGCAACCTTCGAGTTACGATTCCTGGGGTTGGCCCCTCTCTTCACAACACCACCACTATCTCCACAGGGAAACAGCTTCTGAAGGTGGGCTAGCATGAAAGGGCACCTAAGCACACAGGTCACCTCCCATGCCAAATTCTGCTTTGAGCAACACTGCTGCACTTCCAGAGTCATCTCCATGAAGATGAAGGTCTTCCTCTTGTGCTACACCCAGAGTCAGCAAGCAGGAGCCTGCCAGTTTACAAGGATGTGTTCTTAGGGTGCTGAAGTTTTACTCAATAAGCTAATGACCAGATGCTCACACTGGGCTTTAATTGGCGGGTTTTTTGTCATTTCTACTACTGAATGGAACAGCTTTCCCATACAGGAAAGTCTCTGGCGGCTATTGAAGAGATGGATGTTCAGTAAATCCCAGGAGACCAGACCTCATTGCAGCCATGAGCTAGTATGCTCAGCCCAACAACTCTGCAGTGCAAAGAGTGCATCAAGCCACACAAGGACACCCACTGTGGGGACTCCACCACTGTGACCAGTTCTAGGTTTTATGCCACAGAAAAGCACAGCAGCAAACCCAAGCTCTGACCTCATTAAATGCCCAAAGGCATCTACCTGACTTAAGTGTAATGCTGATAACTGTTCTGTGTTTTAGACCTAGATGGATACTGTGTTTTAATAACCCCTTAGGCTGTTCTGCACTCCTAGCCCTATTAATAGTACTGTTAACAGCCTGCCCTTCCATTTCAGGCCTGACTGCCTGTCCATGAGGGGTGTCCCAGTAATCATCAGAAATGCCTTTCTAGATCAGACCAGTGGTCAATCTAGCCCAGTTTCCAACAGTAGTGCTTCATCTGACAATCTATCTAGGGACTGCAGATCTGGTCCTACAGCACAGTGCAGGTGAAAGACAAAATAATTTATGGTTGATCATCTCCTTAAGATTTTTTGCTAAGTTAGGCAGCTATGCTGGTAAGAGATTACTGCATCTACTGTATTTCACCTGCTGTCCTCACATTGCCTTCTACCTACTTCACCAACAAGGTGCTGGTGTCTTGGGAGACGTTCCTAGTGGAAATAGCAGTAGCTACCTTCCCTTCCCTAAGAAGTTTCATGTTCCCTTCGTACCCTGGGAACAAGCCCTCTGTGATGGGGAGGTGGAGCTGCATTCTGTGTTTCACTCTGAACACTGTGAGGTTGGAGCCTGCTTCTCAGAGCAGAGTGTCCAGGATTCAAGTCTCACCCCAGGAAGCTGACGGCTCTGGGGCAAAGTACTTTCAGCAAGAGGTCACAGGCAGAGGAGGCAAGGTAATTTTTCAGGGAACTTGGTCCAGTGCCAGCTCAGGTGTGTGTAATCCAGACATGTCCACCTACCAAGCATGGAACAAAGCCTGGAGGCAATACTCCTGCAAGCTCTTTCAGTCCATAACACTCAGTGACTGTAACAACTCCTGGAGACAGGGAATCTGTGATGCCCTGTGCACCCATGCCAGTCTGTGTCTGGCACGACAGGATGTATCCTCATCATCGGGCCCTGCTATTACTGTGGAGCCCAGACAGCTCAGAGCTGTGACTGCACAACGATAAGACCAGTAGCCTCTCAGCATGGACAATGTGACACAGGGAGCAGGTCCTTCTGGGAGCTTCCCTCTTCCTACCACTGCTCTCAGCGAGAAGCAGATTGTCCACATGCTGCCGATCCTACACAGCTTCTGTTTCTGGCAAGCCCCAAGAAGGCTGATGGCTGTGTGGTTAGAGTTTGATGTCAAGAAAGGGCAGGCTGCCTGAGAGCAGGTATTGCCTCACTCCATGCTATGCCACTGGTACTTCAAGGTGTTTCATGCCAAAGCTGCGTAACTTTGGGGAAAAATTTGATCCTTCTGAACTCCGCAGGCAGCGGGCGTGGAGAGGAGAGATGCATGGCCCCAGTAACCCATGGCTTTAATTGCCTTGTCTCTCAAGCTGGCTTGGAAAATGGCATCTGTTTTTCCTCAGGAGGGTAAGCAAAGCCATTTGCAGGACCGTTGCAGATGCTCTCCGAGCTTGAATCTAAACAAGTCAATGCTTAAGGGGGTCTGAACCCCCCATGAGTTTTAGGAGATCCCTGAAGTGAATGGCTGTTGAAGATCAAGGTATTCTCTGAAAGAAAGTCCCTTATAATTCAGGCAATGTGCCTGAGAGGCACAGCAGAAATACCATTCTGTGAGTCACCAAACAGCTCAGAGTAGGGATGGGGAACCTGGTCCTGTATATCCTTCCTTCCTAGAACGACGGAGCTCTGCCTGTTGCTGTTTTTGCTCCCCAGCCCTCCTCGCTGAGGACCAGCCTTAAGTCTTTGAGAAGGATGAGTTCTCTGAGCCAATGAGCCACTTGCCTAACAGTTTGGAGCTAGAACAGTTTCGTGTGTGTGTGAGTGTGCGTGTGCACACATTTCAGACTTGTCTGTATCATCCTCGCAGTTCCCTCAATGGAGCAGTCCTCCCCTTCCCCCCTGGAGGAGACTGGCTTTGGCTCGGAGCATACTCTGAGATCACCACCTGGCACAGTGACAGAGTCATGGGAAAGTTGAACATCAGCCACTTCTGAAGACACGGGGGCCAAATTCAGCCATGGTGTAAGCGATGAAACTCTCCAGGTTTCAAAAGGAGCGCGTCTCAACACCACGGCCTGTCTGGAGCCGGTCTCTCCCAGTGTGACCCAATTCCAAAGTTCCCTCTTTCTCTGGATGATGGCATCTACACTGCCCACTTCCAGGAATTCAATCTCAGCACTACTTGGGCTTTTGAACTTGCTGCTCAGCACCTTGCCCGAGTGTCCTACAGGGACATGGGACAGGTTCATTCATTTCCATAGGAATTCTTCCCAAACCACAGTCCCTCCTCACTGCTCCTTCTCGTGCACCACGTCTTCATTCCTCTTTCCCCTCTACTTTATCCAGATCCACTCCTCTGACTTCATTCCCTGCTGCTGTGCCTTCCCAGTTTCCTTCTCCAAAACACACCAGTTCATAGTGTGGCTGTGTTATTTTGGTGAACGTTTTGTGAACACTTGGTTTCGACATATATTTTTAGAATTTCACAAATGACACTTCAGTAGGTCAAAAATGTTGAAATATGGGTAAGCTGCTATAGCCTGTGCACTTTCTGTTCCTCGAGTCTTGGTGTCTCCCGAGCTGAGAGCTAATCATATAACCATATGGAGTGCAGTCTGCTAGAGATTAAGTGAAATTTGTTGCATTACCACATTGTAGCTCTTATTCCAGCTCATCATATGTCAAGATTAACATAAACCTGGCAGAGTAACTGCATTCTGAGGCTGCCTGCACCAAGTCACAGCTCCTCCCCAGAACTGCTGGTATTCAAATCGTGTCCCCAAGACCGCACTACCTCCCAGTAGGACACCCTGGATGGTGGCATGACTGCATGCCCACCAACATCTTCCAATCCTAAGCACAGACCAAAAGGATTGCTTGTGCCTACATGTGCTCAGCATCTGCGATCTGCTTGGGGTTCACGGCTGCTCAGTCTCTGTCTTTGCATCTGCATCTGCTCAGCTTCTGCACCTGAATCTGTTTAGTGTCCACATCTGGGCCTGTTCATCATCTGCTCCGCACCTGCTCAACATCTGTCACGTTTCCTCAACGCCTATGTTCCCTTGGGGGTCCCCTTCGCATCACTGTCTGCTTTGCACCTGCTCGGCATCCCTGTTATCTTCTACTCGCTCTCTGATCCCTCACACTATTCCAGTGACACCCTCGACAGTGTCCTCCAGGCAGCAGTCTCTTCAGCAAGTGCCTCTCCACCTTCTCCACAGCCAGCGCAGGTGCTGCACAGACCAAAGAGGTCGCCTGTATCTCTGCGGCAGGCGCCGCAGCTCCAGCGGGGAGGAGTCCGGCTACCTGCCCGGCTACCTGCCCGTCGCCTAAACACTCCTTCCCTTAGCCCGGTGCGCAGCAGCCACCCTGGGGCCCGGGCTGCCTCCTCCCCTTCCACCTCGCCTCCTCGCCCTCCCCCGATGCCGGGGCTCCAGACACGGGCTGGGCTCGCTGCTCCCGGGCTCC